>NC_090748.1:105504051-105519051 GCF_036898095.1 Palaemon carinicauda
TTTTATTTGATTGCTCTAATTATTTGTTTTTCTTTATAGTTGTATTAAGTACATCAAGAAATATATTTGTATTTATGAATGAATTTTTCTATCAATTCCTATAATTAAAAATGTAAAAATAATATTTTCCCTGTATTATTTGAATTATATATTTTGGGCTCTAAATTGTTGTCAAATGCATTAAGATAAATTACTCCAAATTTCCTATTATTTAAATGAAAAAGAAATCTTCACTTTTTTCCCTGAATTATTCAATTTTACATAATATTTTAGGGAATGATTTCGGAAAGCATTATTCTTTCAGAGTTCTGAAATGCAAATTCCAGGTATGAATTCGCATATTGCATGTTTTTGTTACAAAATCTCAACATTCATCAAAGCCAGCTAACAGATGCATAAATTGCCAGTTTCGATGTGTAAACATTCGCTATCACAAACCAAAAGAAAACTTATTAAACATCAAATTGCTTTTACTATCGTATGCCCATCGCATTTATTCATTTTCCTGAAGTATGCCTTCGATGGAAAATTTATTGGAAGATGAAAAAAGATTTCTAAAAGGATTGAAAGCTTTGATATATCTGTAATAAATAGACAAGGCAACTATTTCATGTCTGGAGGATTTTTTAGCAATACGTTTCGCATATAGGTTTTTGATTTTAGATAAAGGTCAGAGTTCAACGTCTCTCTCTCTCTCTCTCTCTCTCTCTCTCTCTCTCATATCTTTTTTCTGGAGTGATCTATTTTATGAATTTAGAAGTGCCCTCTCTCTCTCTCTCTCTCTCTCTCTCTCTCTCTCTCTCTCAGTAATAGTAATAAGCGTATATACCAATTTTCTCTCTCTCTCTCTCTCTCTCTCTCTCTCTCTCTCAGTAATAGAAATTATCTTTTATACCAATCTCTCTCTCTCTCTCTCTCTCTCTCTCTCTCTCTCTCAGTAATAGTAATAAGCGTATATACCCAATTCTCTCTCTCTCTCTCTCTCTCTCTCTCTCTCTCTCAGTAATAGAAATTATCTTTTATACCAATCTCTCTCTCTCTCTCTCTCTCTCTCTCTCTCTCTCTCTCTCTCTCTCTCAGTAATAGTAATAAGCGTATATACCCAATTCTCTCTCTCTCTCTCTCTCTCTCTCTCTCTCTCTCTCAGTAATAGAAATTATCTTTTATACCAATCTCTCTCTCTCTCTCTCTCTCTCTCTCTCTCTCTCTCTCTCTTGAGGGAGTTAACATAGAGGAAAAATATAATTTAGTTAGTTCATAGTCAAATGGCTCGATTAGATAAAGGCTATGGGATGTTAAGCAGTAAATTAGCTATTAACTAAACAAAGAAAGTCTCCCATCACAGGTTAATTATTATTAGCAAATTACAATGAGGTGAAAATTGGTCACTGAAGCTTCTCGTCCTCTCAGTTAGTCAGGTTATATGAGGTCAGAAGTATTGTTCTTTGATTGGTATCCATTTAAAATCTCTTTTTTTTATTTGTGATCATTTATTTTTATATATTTCATTAGGTTTGTCTTCTTATCAGATGGAAAATAATTTATTGATAGCAATAACCTTTCAATTGGAAGTTAGGACAAAACAAGATGCTTTAGTATTGAAATAAGTCATACCTGATTTCGAATTTCTTATAAAACGTCTGATAGAAGAAAAGGATCAAAATACCCCTCGTTATTTATATATATAAAACAAGACCCTTATTTAAGTATTAAAATGAATAAAGTATGCTTTTTACGACATATCAGATAGAAGAAAATTATTGAAAATACTCAGTATTGTTTATAAAAATAAAAATAAAAGCCCTTATTTAAGTATTAAATAAGTCAAATATACTCTTATTTTTACCAAACTTCGGATAGAAGAAATTTATCAAATTATCTCTTGTTATTATAAAACAAAAACTCAGGCCCTTATTTAGGTATTGAAATAAGTCAAATCTGATCTTTTTTTGAAACATGTAATAGAATAAAATTATCAAAATACCTCTTGTTATTTATATGTAAAAAAAAAAAAACTCAGGCCCTTATTCAAATATTGAAATAAGTCAAATCTGATCTTTTTTTTACGAAACTTCTGGTAGAAAAAAATTATCAAAAATACCTCTTGTTATTTATATATATACTGTTTTATATATATATATATATATATATATATATATATATATTATATATATATATATATATATATATATATATATATATATATATATATATACTGTTATTTAAATATTGAAATAAGTCAAATCTGATCTTTTTTAACGAAACTTGTAATAGAAGAAAATTATCAAAAATGCCCCTTGTTACTTAGAAAAAAAAAAGGCCCATGAAAATGTGTTAGGAAAAAAGTAATAAATATACCCCTTACCATTTTATGCAAATGAAATTAGGAGATAGAGTTTAAAATTTATGTTACAAGGTACTCATCAACTGAGGAAATGTTAGCATACCTTGGTTGCATAAGCCATTTCCAGTAGTTTCAAAACTTTACCAATAGAGGGCCAACGAAACAGCCTATTTCACGAATTGCTTGGATCCATTTCTCTGTCGTAAAGATACTTTCATGGGAGAACTTTAGCTATTTGTATACTTTTATTATTACTTTCTTGTGATAGAATGATATATCTAATATGACTATTGAATACTTGTCTCTATATCGATGGTCTTTCGAGAATATTAAGCAACACTGCTTACTTCTACTCGGCATATTAAGTCTACGTAAAATCATTTTATCTGATATCAGGCACCCATCTTATTTTGGGCTGGCAAATTTGATGTAAAAAAAACGGTAAAACTTCTGGAATAAATGTTGCCAGGCATTTATCGTTTTAAAAACGGATATTTTGGCGTTAAGGAATGATATTACACTGTTAAAACTATGAATTAAAAAAGCGGTAAATGTCTGGTAACATTTATTCCAGGATTTTTATCGTTTTAAAAAATGGATATATTGACGTAAAGGAGTGATATTACGGTCACTAACCCCTAAAAGATAATAACAAAGTAAGGTATAATTACGGTCGACTATATTTTATTGAAAGACGGCTGAAAACTGAATATTTTTACGGAGAATTTCCGGTTAATGTAGGTATTTTTTTTTTCTCTCTTTTTTAAACAGGGTACGATCACCAACCCGTAAAATGTAACAACAAAGTAGGGTAAAAATTACGGTCACCTGTATTTTACTGAAATACGGCTGAAAACAGTTTCTTATACGGAGTATTTCCGATAAAGAAAATTACGTCCTTAGAATTGTAGGACGCACTAACTGATAATTCTTATCATTTGGTGCTAGTTCGGTATATCTTCTATCAGGCACTGTGCAGTATACTCATTTTTTTTAATGAGGCCTATTTGCACCGACTCGAAGCGGTGCCCTCTAAGTTCTGAAAAGTTTCCTGCTATCTGATTGGTTAGAATTATCTTGTCCAACCAATCACCGATCAGGAAACTTTTCAGCCCCAAAATGGCACCCCTGCGATTCGATGCAAATCTGCCTCAATAAAAAGAATCGACTATAATTCTTTCTTTGGGCTACCCAGCCTAAAAACCGTAGAATTCACCATTTTAGCATTTGGTGCCATTCTATATCCATAAAGTCAAGTGAAGCAAAGCAAAGTAGTAATATAGATTTTGAATCCTTGGTATTCCTGCCTTGAGCGACCTAGAGACCCTTAGAAACTTAGACCAAACCATCGAGTTGCTTACGAGACATCAATACCCCATTAGGAACAGACCCCACAGACACCATCGAGGATTATAGTCGCCAAGACAGTTAAGTAATAAGATAATGAATCTGATACGTCACGCTTTTTCCAAATACAAGTCTGTTTGGGGACAAGATTATAGATTTAGATTTTTTCTTATTTATTCACTACTTCATAGAGGATATATTTGACATGTTGAGAAATGATTTCGGTTAACTTTCATATAAGGTTTGGCTGTTGAAATAGCTTTTTTCGATTTAATTTATTGGGGGGTTAGTCAGTCAATGACAGCTAGACAAAAGCTAATATTATACTTTGGATTTGGACTTAAGGTTGAATAATTGCAGAGGTAAATTTGAACATTTTACTTTCTAGATTCTTTCAAAAATACTAAAATCCATCAGAATTAACTTATATTACCTCCGCAAGCGAAGTTGGAAGGAGGTTAAGTTTTCACCCCTATTAGTGTGTGTATGTGTTTGTTTGTGAACAGCTTCTGGGCGACAATTTTAATGGGAGAGCAATGAAATTTGCCAGGATTAACTGTTATGTAAAAAGCTGGAAATGGTTAAATTTTGGTAGGTCATGGTTTAAGTTCAAGGTCATGGTCAAGCAAAATGTCCAATTCACGTAATCAGCTATAAGGTTAGATATCGTTGTCACATATACTTCAAACTTGGTTTATATTTGGTTGTTTGGAAATCCACGTCAATTAATACATGTTAAGGTCAAAGGTCAAGGTCAAGATCAAGCAAAACGTCGAGAAAAAGGGTGCAGTGGCGGAGGCCTAACGTCATCCTTTGACCTGGGACTTTCAAAATTGAATCACTAGCGTCTCTTAACATAAAAATCAGTCCATAAAAGCTTTACTATTTATGTGGTAAATAGAGAAAGCAAGCATTTCATTATTTCGCAATTCTGAGCAATGTGTTTTACTGACAGATTTTTGACATTAAGAAAGGAACCTCCTGCTGTCATTTCCATTCCAGAGAATTGTTGAGCAGCAACATCCTCTCTCTCTCTCTCTCTCTCTCTCTCTCTCTCTCTCTCTCTCTCTCTCTCTCTCTCTCTCTCTCTCTCTCTCTCTCTCTCTCTCTTTTACATAAAGCATTAGCGTAGTGGGACGAAGGTAACTGGATATTAGGTAGCAAATATATTTTAAACAAAAAACAAACTATCATTGCACCATTAAAAAACTCTCTCTCTCTCTCTCTCTCTCTCTCTCTCTCTCTCTCTCTCTCTCTCTCTCTCTCTCTCTCTCTCTCTCTCTCTCTCTCAAACGTATAGCATTAGTATAGTGGGATGAAGGTAATAGGATATTAAGTAGAAAATATGTTTTGAGCAAAAAACAAAACAAGCATCTCACCATTAAAAAACTACACTTGAATATTATGAATGTTATGGTATATATTAAAGACTAGAATCGATTGACTTTCCAACCGTTCTGGTATTTTAAGATCTAAAGTAAAATATATTTACTTTCATATACCTACTTTTTTTTTTGGCTCGCTCAACTTCAGACCTTTCGTCTATACTAGGTTGGTTTTATAGGCAACCTGTTTTAAAGGTCATTTATGATTGGCAGAGACAAGTGACAGTAACATTTTCCTATCAAGCAGGACAATGCCCTAGAGAATGGCTATATATACATATGATCAGCGCCCAATCCCACTCTACCCAAGCTAAGACCAAGGAGAGATAGGCAATGGCTGCTCATGATTCAGCAGATAGACCTATTGGCTCCCCAAACCCCCTTCCTAACTCACGATGATGGTGAGGTTGCACCGACCAAAGGAATTAACGAGTTTGAGCAACTCGAATCCCAGTCTGGCGATCACCAAGCAAGGACGTTACCAACAGGCCATAACAACCCGTGTCGAAATATTAATAGAAAAATCCACTATTTATCAGGTTTTTTCATCAATTTAAAGATTCCCACATATAAAAGAAAATCAGGCAATGGATACTTATATCTCAAGTCAAAATTTGCAAAATCATAAAAAAAAGCGCTGTTGGAAGAGCCTGTACAAACATAAGGTTGGATTGTTCTAAAGCAACGAGCAGCAATGACCTTTATGCCCGTTTATATCTTATGCGCTGACTTAGTTTAAACACAGAAATAAGTCTCTTTTCGTCAGTCCGTGTAAAGGTTATTTATCTCTCGTCTCTTTCGTTTTGTTTGTGTTCTGTTCGCCCTTCTACTTTGTTGATTTTGGTAATTGATTTGATTTTCTTTTTTACTTTTTTTCAAATCAGAAATATAAATTATATTTTCTTTTTTGTTTGCTAAGTCTACTTTGTTGATTTTGGTAATTGATTTGATTTTTTTTTTTACTTTTTTTAGATCAGAAATATATATTTTCTTTTTTGCTAGCTAAGTCTACTTTTTTAATTTTATTAATTGATTTGATTTTTGTTTATTTCTCACTTCAAAAAGATCTGAATTAGATTTTTTTTCAGCTTGCTAAATTTACTTTGTTGACTTTGTTGATTGGTTTGATTTTTTACATGTTTACTTTTTTGGAAAATAAATTCAGAAAAAAACAAATTTTTGTTTGGTATATCTACTTTGTTGATTTACTTTATTGAGTTGATATTGCACTTTTTTACTTTTAAAAAAAATCAGAATAAAAAGAATATTTTTTTTTCTTGCTAAATCAAATTTTTTATTTACTTTATAGATTTGATGTTTCACTTTTCTTAGGATAGTCTCCACCTTACAAGGGTGATTTTTGCCAATTTTTCTAATTTGTTTTTCTTTGCTAAAAGTCTTCCTTTGGCCTATCAGAAGGCCGTGATATGTGTAGAATTCATCTCCAGCCTCTATAAAGCCCCCCATGGTCATCAACGCCCCCTTATGTTATTAGTAAAAATAATAAATATCATTAGTAATTGTCTAATGTTCAAAGTCGTTTTCTAATATCAGTAACATCAAAGAAAATGGGCTCAGGGGTGACGATGATTTTATATCCAATATTTCTGTCATCAGACATAAATCGTAATTTCTCGTTTTTTTCTTTTTCGGGAGAGGGGTGTATTTCTTTGCTTGTCTTGCTCTTATGCCTTAAGTAATATAATATTTAGATGTTTTAGGCTATCAAGTGACATAATACCTACAAAAACGCAGAAGGTATTTTCCCTAAATCAAGATTTTAATTTTTGGTGAATATTTATTTCTAGGATTCCCACCATCATCGGCTTGGCTTTCACTAAAGTTATTGCTCGTTTTTTTCTTGCTGTGTGCTTATTTACTGTTCGATTTTGATAAAACCTTCTGTGCTTGTTCCAGGTGGATAAACAAACATAATAACAGAGCGAATTTCAATTCAAGACAGTAGTTTCTCACTGGTCACCAAATAACATTCAAGTTGCTAGCTCCGATTTTCACATTTTTATTCATAAAATCCTTCATTTTCCCTGTAGGATGATAAAACTTACAGAGGATATGCCTTATTATAGTGCTAATAATGCCTGAAAATTTCATTAGCGTGTCTTGATTAGTGTATTTTTGGGAAATATTTTTTACGATTGGCACCCATTCAATGTGGTCCAAGGTGGAGCCTACCCTTTAAAAAAAAAGGTAAAAATAGAAAAAATATATTTTTTGTTTACTAAATCTACTTTGTTTATTTACTTTGTTGATTTCATCTTTTCCTTTTTTCTAAATTTAGAAAAAAAAACAGAAAAAAATATTTCTTTTGTTTGCTAGATGTACTTTGTTGACATACTTCATTAATTTTATCTTTCACTTGTTCTACTTTCTAGAAAAATAATCAGAAAAAATATATTATTTTGCTTGCTAAATCTATTTTGCTGTTATTGATTTGATCTTTCATTGTTTTTACTTTTCAAAAAAAAAAATCCTTGCAAAACCACTGTATTGGAAGTAAATTCCAATATATAATATATAGCAATTTTTATATGTTGTTTGGTCCTCAGGAATGCATGAGGTACACTTTGATACAGTTTCAAGGGAAAACTTATTTCTCCCAAAATAAAAACTACGATTCCTTATTTTTATTCTTATACATAATTCTTTTTATTGTTTGTATATGAAATATCTGTTTTGATGGTGTTACTGTTTTTAAAATGTTTCATTTTAATTGTTCATCATTTCTCATTTTGTTGACTAATTTCCCTATTTCCTTTCCTCACTTGGCTATTTTTCCTTGTTGGAGCCCTTGGGCTTATAGCATCTTGCTTTTCAAACTAGTGTTGTAGCTTACCTAATAATAATAATAATAATAATAATAATAATAATAATAATAATAATAATAATAATAATAATAATAATAATAATAATAATAATAATAATAATAATACACAGAGTGGTAATCAAATATGTCAGTTTATTTGTAAAAAATCTTCTATTGAAATATAATTTTAGCCATACTTTGAGTCAAGTTTTCTGCTATCTCTTACCACTTTTTTCGTGTCGAAATCCTTTTAAATGATAAATCGGAGATATATAAAAAGCAACGAAGATATCCACTTAAAAATAGTTCTAGAAAAACTCTTCTGAAGTCTAGTTGAATTTAGACGAGTATGCAGATCGTGGTTAAGACATTTAGATTATTGATGGTCAGAAAGATTATATCGATGTAAAAGTCTTGAGAGAAATTATTGAATGCCATTGTTGAAACTTCTGTGCAGCCTTAAAGGTTAATACAAGGCATATTTCTCCCCTCAACGGGCCAATAGACATCAATAAATGTATATATATATATATATATATATATATATATATATATATATATATATATATATATAAAACAGTGAAATCTAGAATAGCTCCCAGAGAGAGCAGGCCTCCGCCATGGCAGCTTATTTCTCTTGTTTGAGGGTACACTCGGGCACACTATTTTATCTTATTTTCTCCTCTTGTTTTTTTTTTTTTTTTTTTTTTTTTTATTTATGGTGTGTTGGGCAGGCTTAATAGAAGGGCCATGGATGCCTGATGGTTTATCAAGAGGTTGTCTTTTCCTTTTCTGATTCTTTTTCTTCTCAAAACCATCCTTACTGTCCTCCCTCCAGTTGAAGTGGCTATCCTGGAGGGTATTTAGCCTTGCATGGTGTATTGCCTCCTCCATGTTACCAGTTTTTCCTAGTTCTTACTCTAGTCTATGGGCTTCATCGATCAATTTATTTATAACTCTGTACATTTTTTTTTTGATTCTTGTTAATCTAGTTTTTAGAGATGATGTCACTTTTTTTATTGCTATTAATTCTTATGCTGTCTGGAGACATTGAGCAAAATCTGGGATCAGTACGTCATAGATTTCGTCAATGTCGTCTTCTGTATTGTAATATCTATGGTCTTCATTTAAATATTCAAGACCTTACAATTGCGTCCAGACAGTATGATATTCTTTTGTGCTCAGAAACTTTGGTTTCTAATATGAAGCACTCACGTGAGCTCCTTATAACTGGTTTTAAGAAGCCAATAATGTTGAAACGTGATGCCATCCCTAAGGCCAGGGGAATGGCAGTGTATATTAGGACCGAGTACCCTGCTTCTCATAAGTCCTGCTATCAATGTGGATGTCATGAGATTCGGGTAATAAAAGCTTGTGGCAGGCATAACAACATTTATTTGTGTTCAATCTACCAGAATCCAGACATGGATGATTCTATCTTCGATTGTCTTCTTACCATTATGGCTAAGATACAAGAAAATGATGGAAAGGCTTCTTTTGTCTTTGTTGGTGATTTTAATGCTCAC
The DNA here is from genome assembly GCF_036898095.1 of Palaemon carinicauda. Classification (NCBI taxonomy): domain Eukaryota; kingdom Metazoa; phylum Arthropoda; class Malacostraca; order Decapoda; family Palaemonidae; genus Palaemon; species Palaemon carinicauda. The sequence goes on from NC_090748.1 coordinate 105,513,478, forward strand.
CATAGGGAGTAGTTAAGTTCTATCTCTCCTACCGATCGCCATGGCTTATGAGCTTTAGACTTTGCCTCTGAATCAGGCTGTGAGCAAATCTTAAATGAAGCTACTCACAGGTCTGGTAATTGCTTGGACCTCGTATACACTGACTCCACTGTCGTTATAACTAGTAAGGTTAGTTCTCCAGTCGGGGCATCTGATCATGCCTTGATTTCATTAGTAGTTAAGACTGAGCAGCCTGTCCCTGATGTATCATACTCTTGTAAAATTTATATGAAATCCCAAGCAGACTGGAATGGTATTTTGCATGATCTTTTGTGCTTGAATTGGTCACAATCATATAGTAGTGTAGATCCTGTTGTCCCTTTGAATGAGAATCTAGTCAACATAATTGATAGGCGTATCCCTTCTCGTGTGCTAAGGTACCGAGTGAAGGACAAACCATGGTTCAATGATGATTGTAGATGTGCTTATTTGGAGAAGCAGGAGGCCTATCATCTTTGGAAGGGTAACAGTTCAGATTTGATCTGAAATAACTATACTCAGCTTCGAGCTTTTGCTCAGAGAATTTATGCTTCAACTGAAAAGGAGTACAATTTAACCATAAAAGAAACTCTTTCTGGTACAACTCAGGAACAAATGGTGGTCTACCCTTAAATCTGCACTCTTTGGTGTAGATGCAACAGTTCCTCCTTTACTTAAACCAGATGGCTGAGTCACTCACTGTCCAAAGAAAAAGGCAACCCTTTTGGCTGATGGTTTTGACAGTAAACAGAGTAATGAAAAACTTGAACTTCCTCATTCATGTTTTCCTGAGGCTAAACTAACTAGTTTAGCTTTTCGATCTCGTGAAATTAAAGCTCTGGTGATGGACCTTGATGCTTATGGAGGTGTAGATCCAAATGGTATTTTTCCTTTGTTTTTTTTAAAGACTGCAGATTTCTTAGCTCAAAAGTTATCTGTTATTTTGCGCATGTTAGCAAGAAGAGGAGCTTTTAGCACTTGTTGGAGAATTGGTAATGTTACTCCTCTATGTAAATGTGTTTGTGGTAGCTCAAGTCCCACTGATTACCGCCCAATTTCCATAACTCCCATATTATCTAAAGTTTTTGAATGTCTTCTGGCAAAACGTCTTAATAGGGTTTCTTAAGGTAATCATCTATTCCCTTTGGCATTTGGTTTTCGTAAAGGCCTTGGAGCATGTGATGCCGTTCTTACAATCTCCAATGCTGTACAGAGATCCCTTGATTTTGGCCAGGAAGTTCGTATGATTGGCCTTGATTTTAGTGCTGTCTTTGACCGTGTTAATCATGAGGCCCTTGTTTTCAAATTCAAACAGTTGTGAGTGGGTTGGTCGTTTCTTAGCATTATTATTGATTTTTTAAGTAATGGATCTCAAAGAGTTGTTGTTGATGGGCACCATAGTGAGTATAGGAATGTGATATCCGGTGTTCCACAGGGTAGTGTTCTTGACCCATTACTTTTCGTACTATATACACATGGCATGTGGTTTAGCATAGAAAACAAGCTTGTTGCAAATGCAGATGATGCTACTCTTTGCATCAATTCCATCCCATGAATGTAGATCTGGGGTTGGGTGGTCCCTTAATAGAGACTTAGCTAAAATTAGTGCATGGTGCAAATTACGGGGTATGATGTTGAATCCTAACAAAACTCAAAGTATGATTGTAAGTAGGTCACGGACGGTGGCTCCTCAACATCCGGATCTCAGTATTGATAATGTTTCTTTAAATATGTATGACTCTTTCAAAATTTTAGGTGTGATTCTCTACAACAAATTTACTTTTGAGAAACACATCAGGTCTGTGTCTTCTTCATTTGCAAAAAATATTGGCTTATTGAGAAAGTCTTTTAAGATTTTCGGTGATCAATCTATTCTGAAGAAGTGTTTTAATTCTTTCATTCTACCTTGTTTTGAGTATTGTTCTCCTGTCTGGTCTTCAGATGCTGATTCTCATCTTAGTTTGTTGGACAGAAACTTACGGTCTATTAAATTTCTTATTCCTGATCTAGATATCAATCTTTGGCACCGTCGTTCAATTAGTTCATTATGCATATTGCATACGATTTTTCATAATTCTGACCATCCTTTACATTCAGATCTCCCTGGACAATTCTATCCTGTTCGTAATACTAGGCAGGCAGTTAATTCTAATAGCCAGGTCTTCTCCATCATGAGGCTCAATACTACACATTATTCTAGAAGTTTTATTTCAGCTGTGACCAAGTTGTGGAATGATCTTCCTAATCAGGTAGTTGAATCAGCAGAACTTCAAAAGTTCAAAGTTGGAGCAGATGTTTTTATGTAGACCAGGCTGACATGAGTCTTTTCATAGTTTATATAGGACATATCTGTTTTTGACGTTGTTAATAGTTTATATATGACATATCTGTTTTGACGTTGTCATTTATTTATTTCTTTATTTCCTTTCCTCACTGGGCTATTTTTCCTTATTGGAGCCCTTGGGCTTATAGCATCTTGCTTTTCCAATTAGGGTTGTAGCTTGGCTAATAATAATAATAATAATAATAATAATAATAATAATAATAATAATAATAACCAATTGAGTGACAACCATGGGCGAAAATGGGGCTGAGGTTATGGTTAATTCCGTCGACCTTTTGCTCGACCTTAACCTTGACCTTTGACCTGGAACTTTTAAAAAATTGAATCACTTCCATGTCTTAACATAACAATTGATCCCTGAAAGTATCACAACTCTATGAGTAAAATTGTGACTAGGAAGCTGTTCACAAACAACAAGACTAACGGAGAAACGGACAAAAAGAGGAGACAACATAACCTCCTCCGAACTTCATTGACGGAAGCAACTAATAGCATTATTGGACGCCCAATAAGTTTCACTTTTTTCATCATCATCATCATCATCTCCTCCTACGCATATTGACGGAAAGGGTCTCGGTTAGATTTCGCCAGTCGTCTCTATCTTGAGCTTTTAAATCAATACTTCTCCATTCATCATCTTCTACTTCACGCTTCATAGTCCTCAGCCACGTATTCCTGGGTCGTCCAACTCTTCCAGTACCTTGTGGATCCCAGTTATACGTTTGGTGAACTAATCTCTTTTTATCTGTAATTATCTATACATTTAATTGTAAAATATTTCATGAAATTGTCTATTTCTAGTATTTGACTTAAAAGTTTTATTCAAGTGGGAAAAAATATATATACTTATTACCTCCGCCATTGAAATAGGGAGGTGGTTATGTTTTCACCCTTGTTTATCTGTTTGTACGTATGTCCTTTTGTCTGTTTGTGAACAGCATCCTGTCCACAATTTTACTCGTAGAGTAGTGAAACTTTCAGGGATTAATGGTTATGTTGAGACGTGGAAGTGTTTCAATTTTGAGAGTCCTTCGTCAAAGATCAAGGTCAAGGTCAAACAAAAGGTCGAGAAATAAGTTGCCGTGGTGGAGGTCTGCACTCTTTGAGGGATTTTCTTTTATATTCAGTTTTTGAAGAATATGTATATCTTACATACATACGTACCAGTAATGAATCTACGTTCCATCTAATATTATAAAACTGAAATTACGTACCTAAAGATTTCTTATTCCTTTACAGTAAAGATAACAATATATAAAAGACTTGTCAATATATATTTCACAATTTTAGGCACAAAATCATAAATTTAATCTTACTGATTCACTGACGTCAAAAATCATATCCGTTCAAGGCTAGTGCAGTGGTAACGTCTTTGCCTAGCTTTCGCATGGCAGCAGATCGATCCCATTACAGGGCCATGAGTTTAAGCTGTTTACTGGGGAGGCCACTCCTGTGGTTGGGTACCACAGTGGGGGGTTTGGGTCTGCCCAGCTGACGTTCTTTGTTTTTGTTTTGGGTTTAAATCAAACCCTCCACTGAAGTTGAGTGAAGTACTTCTCGGGCGGGTCCATATCAATCATCTAACGAAACATTTTCATTATAACTTACACAATTCTTTGATTGTAACATCTTCCAAATCATATGATCTTGTGAAAAGTAATGTCTTTAGTTTCTTCTTAAATTCAATTGCTCCCTTTAGGTCCTTCATTTCAGTTGGCAGCTTATTATAATGTCTAGGCGCACAGTAGCTAAAAGCCCTTCCACCAAATTTACTATTTGTTCTTGGTTCAGATAGCCTATGTTTGTCACTCATGTGTCTTATGTTAACATTTGTTTCTAGTTCTAGTTTATTCAGGCGTTCTTTTAGATATTTTGGTTCATTTTGGTTCAGTATCTTAAACGTTAGTAAGAGTAGGTTGTATTATATTCTCGCTTTTACCGGCAGCCAGTGTAATTTAATTAGTGCAGGGGTAACTATTTCCCTATTGTGTAGTCCTTTTATTAATCTAGCGGCTCTGTTTTGTACTCTCTGAATTTTCTTCAGCTGATAGTTTGGTAAGCCATAAAACAGTGAGTTGCAGTAATCAATTCTTGAAAATATGTGGTGATTAATGAGTATGGCCATAGATTTTTCATCTAAGTATTTACTAATAAATGCTATGTTTCTAATATGATAGTTACAATTTCTTACCATATTATTTATATGTTCATTCATTGTCAGTCTATCATCCATGACTACTCCAAGATTTCTAACAGATTTTTATAGGTCAATGATCGATTGACCTATTTCAATTCTTTAGAAGCATTCGATTCTTTTTATATCTTTTTCATTTCCAAAAATAATACATTCACTTTTATCTTCATTGAGATTGAGCTTTTTTGTTAACATCCAAGCCTTAATGTCATTCATTATTTCATGTATCTTTCTTTTAGCTTTATCAACTGATTCTATTGAGAAATAGAATTGTGTATCATCAGCGTATATTTTAAAGTCAACTCTGTGAGTGTCAAGTATATTTGCCAGTTCAATCGTGTAAATTTCAAACAGGAGAGGACCTAGTACACTGCCTTGAGGCACCCCTTTGGTTAATTTTCCTGTCTCAGATTCAACATTTGACTTTACTACTTTAACTTTGCGGTTTTCAAGATAACTCAGAAACCAGTCATATGCTCGTTCTACGATGCCTTCAGCTTTAAGGTCTTCCATCAGATATGTATGTTCTACAGTATCAAATGCTGCACTTAGATCTGATGAGCATCTGCTCTCATGAAACTAGAACTGAAACCAGACACCTTTAACCTTTAAGGTTTATTTTTTCTTGTCTTAAAAATTATTATTATTATTATTATTATTATTATTATTATTATTATTATTATTATTATTATTATTATTATTATCTAAGCTACAACCCCGGTTTGAAAAGCAAGATGCTATAAGCCCAAGGGCTCCAATAGGGAAAAATACCCCAGTGAGGAAAGGAAATAAGGAAATTAATAAACGACATGAGAGAGAAAAAAAACAATAAAATACTTTAAAAACAGTAACAGCATCAAAACAGATATGCTATATATAAAACACAAAAAGACTTATGTCATCCTGTTCAACATAAAAACATTTTGCTGCAACTTAGAATTTTTGAAGTTCTTCATATTCAACTACCCAATTAGGAAGATCATTCCACAACTTGGTCACAGATTATCTCGTAGACTTG
>NC_090748.1:105526551-105530165 GCF_036898095.1 Palaemon carinicauda
TCTTTTCATCCTTCCTTCCACCCCCATGTTCTCGTTTTTTCACCCTTCCTTCCACCCTCTTCATGTCCTATCTTTTCATCCTTCCTTCCCGTCTCATGTTCTCGTTTTTTTCATCCTTCCTTCCCGCCTCATGTTCTAGTTTTTTCATCCTTCCTTCCCGTCTCATGTTCTCGTTTTTTCATCCTTCATTCCTGCCTCATGTTCTCGTTCTTTTCATCCTTCCTTCCACCCCCATGTTCTCGTTTTTTCACCCTTCCTTCCACCCTCCTCATGTCCTATCTTTTTCATCTTTCCTTCCCTCCTCATGTCCTATCTTCTCATCCTTCCTTCCACATTCAATTTCTCTTTTTTCATCCTTCATTCCACCCTCATGTTCTCTTTTTTCATCCTTCATTCTACCCTTATGTTTTCTTTTTTCATACTTTATTCCACCCTCGTGTTCTCTTTTTTCATCCTTCCTTCCACCCTCATGTTCTCTTTTTTCATACCTTATTCCACCCTCATGTTCTCTTTTTTCATCCTTCATTTCACCCTCATGTTCTCTTTTTTCATACTTCATTCCACACTCTTGGTCTCTTTTTTCATCCTTCATTCCTGCCTCATGTTCTCGTTCTTTTCATCCTTCCTTCCACCCCCATGTTCTCGTTTTTTCACCCTTCCTTCCACCCTCCTCATGTCCTATCTTTTCATCTTTCCTTCCCTCCTCATGTCCTATCTTCTCATCCTTCCTTCCACATTCAATTTCTCTTTTTTCATCCTTCATTCCACCCTCATGATCTCTTTTTTCATCCTTCATTCTACCCTTATGTTTTCTTTTTTCATACTTTATTCCACCCTCATGTTCTCTTTTTTCATCCTTCCTTCCACCCTCATGTTCTCTTTTTTCATACCTTATTCCACCCTCATGTTCTCTTTTTTCATCCTTCATTTCACCCTCATGTCTCTTTTTTCATCCTTCATTTTCACCCCTCATGTTCTCTTTTTTCATACTTCATTCCACACTCTTGGTCTCTTTTTTCATCCTTCATTCCACCCTTATGTTCTCTTTTTTCATACGTCCTTCCACCCTCATGTTCTCTTTTTCCATACTTCATTCCACCCTCATGTTCTCTTTTTTCATCCTTCATTCCACCCTCATGTTCTCTTTTTTCATCCTTCCTTCCACCCTCGTGTTCTCTTTTTTCATCCTTCATTCCACCCTCATGTTCTCGTTTTTTCATCCTTCCTTCCCCCATCATGTTCTCGTTTGTTCATCCTTCCTTCCACCCTCCTCATGTCCTATCTTTTCATCTTTCCTTCCCGCCTCATGTTCTCGTTCTTTTCATCCTTCCTTCCCCCCTCCTCATGTCCTATCTTTTCATCCTTCCTTCCCACCTCATGTTCTCGTTTCTCCATCCTTCCTTCCCGCCTCATGTTCTCGTTCTTTTCATCCTTCCTTCCACCCCCATGTTCTCGTTTTTTCATCCTTCCTTCCACCCTCTTCATGTCCTATCTTTTCATCTTTCCTTCCCGCCTCATGTTCTTGTTCATTCATCCTTCCTTCCACCCTCCTCGTGTCCTATCTTTTCATCCTTCCTTCCTGCCTCATGTTCTCGTTTTTTCATCCTTCCTTCCCGCCTCAAGTTCTCGTTTTTTCATCATTCCTTCCTGCCTCATGTTCTCGTTCATTTCATCCTTCCTTCCATCCCCATGTTCTCGTTTTTCTTCATCCTATCCTTCCACCCCATGTTTTCGTTTTTTTCATCCTTTCTTCCACCCTCCTCATGTCCTATCTTTTCATCCTTCCTTCAAGCCTCATGTTCTCGTTTTTTTCATCATTCCTTCCTGCCCTCATGTTCTCGTTCATTTCATCCTTCCCTTCCACCCCCATGTTCTCGTTTTTTCAATCCTTCCTTCCACCCTCTTCATGTCCTATCTTTTCATCCTTCCTTCAAGCCTCATGTTCTCGTTTTTTCATCATTCCTTCCTGCCTCATGTTCTCGTTCATTTCATCCTTCCTTCCACCCCCATGTTTTCGTTTTTTCATCCTTCCTTCCACCCTCTTCATGTCCTATCTTTTCATCCTTCCTTCTGCCTCATGTTCTCGTTTTTTCATCATTCCTTCCTGCCTCATGTTCTCGTTCATTTCATCCTTCCTTCCACCCCCATGTTCTCGTTTTTTCATCCTTCCTTCCACCCCATGTTTTCGTTTTTTCATCCTTTCTTCCACCCTCTTCATGTCCTATCTTTTCATCTTCCTTCAAGGCCTCATGTTCTCGTTTTTTCATCATTCCTTCCTGCCTCATGTTCTCGTTCATTTCATCCTTCCTTCCACCCCCATGTTCTCGTTTTTTCATCCTTCCTTCCACCCCCATGTTTTCGTTTTTTCATCCTTCCTTCCACCCTCTTCATGTCCTATCTTTTCATCCTTCCTTCAAGCCTCATGTTCTCGTTTTTTCATCCTTCCTTCCACTCTCTTCATGTCCTATCTTTTCATCCTTCCTTCAAGCCTCATGTTCTCGTTTTTTCATCCTTCCTTCCTGCTTCATGTTCTCGTTTTTTCATCCTTCCTTCCACCCTCCTCATGTCCTATCTTTTTCAGGCGTGGAAGATGGAGGGAAGAATGAAAAATAGGGAGTATGTGAGTAAGTTGGAAGGAAGAATGAGAAGGGATAATGTGTGGAAGATGGAAGGAAGAATGAGTAGAAGGGAGAAGGTGAGTAAGATGGAAGGAAGAATGAGTAGAAGGGAGAAGGTGATTAAGATGGAAGGGAGAAGGTATGGAAGGTGGAAAAAAAAGAATAAGAAGAAGGGAGAATGTGAGTAAGATTGAAGGAGAAGGTGTTGAAGGTGGAAGAAAGAATAAGATGAAGGGAGAAGGTGTGGAAGGTGGAGGGAAGAAGTAGAAGAAGGGAGGAGGATAGAAAGGTGGAAAGAACGATATCGATCGCTTACCTCTACTGTAGATATTGTTTAGTTATTCCTTCCTGCCATATTACTTTTGGCAAATTTTTTCATGGCCGGATGCCCTTCCTGCCGCCAACCAAAGAAGAATTCCTTCTTGGCACTTGCACTAACACAACTCAATCTGAAATAATGTTTGTTTTTGATCAGGGTTAATATAAGAAAATATCACTAGATCCTCCAGAGACCTTTTGGAGCCAGCGTATCTTTTTGTCTCTGTCTCCGGAACATCCTCCACGCACTTAGACAATGCGAAAGGAGGAGATCGGATTGCCATCGGTATTCCTTGAAGAAGCCTTTGGAGACTTCTGCTTCTTGCTCCAATCACAGAGAGAGAGAGAGAGAGAGAGAGAGAGAGAGAGAGAGAGAGTCCTTTTCTCATCTTCTGAAAACGAATCTAACATCTTTATTGTATATTCCCTTCCCCGTAGGAGGAAGTCGTTAAAGATTTTACTGAAAAAGAATAAATGTCAAAGATTTAAGAAGACGAATCATGATGATCATGTTTAGAGGAGGGTGTGACTCTTTCTCGTATCCAGAGATTCCGAAGAGAAAATTGCCCTAAAGACGTTTTGAAGCCCTAACTTCATCGATGAAATTCCCGGACAATTCTCTCTCTCTCTCTCTCTCTCTCTCTCTCTCTCTCTCTCTCTCTCTGTCAATAAACGTTA
>NC_090748.1:105530665-105533165 GCF_036898095.1 Palaemon carinicauda
AAAGTGGTACTCTTATTTAAAAATACTACATGCTGTCTATTGTTCATAATTCTCATATTCTAAAAATATTTCTCTCTCTCTCTCTCTCTCTCTCTCTCTCTCTCTCAGTCCACCATAAAAGTGGTACTCTTATTCAACAATACTACATACAGCTCTATTGTTCGTAATTCTCATTTGTAAAACTCTCTCTCTCTCTCTCTCTCTCTCTCTCTCTCTCTCTCTGTCAGTCCACCAAAAAGTAGTACTCTTATTTAAAAATACTTCATGCTGTCTATTGTTCGTAATTCTTATATTCTAAAAATATTTCTCTCTCTCTCTCTCTCTCTCTCTCTCTCTCTCTTTCTCTCTCCTCTCTCTCTCTCTCGTCTCTCTCTCTCTCTCATCTTTCTCTCTCTCTCTCTCTCTCTCTTTCTCAATAACACACCCACACAGTTATACACCGTCCACAAAAAAGCGGTATTCTTATTCAACAATACTAATATAACTGTTCAATTGTTCGTAATTCTCATTTGTAAAAATTCTAACCCATTTCTCTCTCTCTCTATCTCTCTCTCTCTCCTCTCTCTCTCCTCAGTTCACCAAAAAGTGGTACTCTTATTTAAAAATACTACATGCTGTCTATTGTTCGTAATTCTCATATTCTAAATCTCTCTCTCTCTCTCTCTCTCTCTCTCTCGCTCTCTCTCTCTCTCTCAGTGCACAAAAAAGTGGTAACTCTTATTAAAAAATACTTACTGTTCTATTGTTCGTATTTCACATTTTCTAAAAATATTCCCCCCCCCTCTCTCTCTCTCTCTCTCTCTCTCTCTCTCTCTCTCCCCCCAATACACACACTGATATTGGAAAAGTGTTAGTTCTTTTAGCCTTTAATTAATTCTCCCTTATTAACACGATATTTTTTCAACATCAAGGCTAATTGGCACAGTCGAGTTATTGCGTCTCGCTCTCGATTTTGACGCGGAATCAAAACTCCGGATTTATTATTTCCATCCAGTTTGTTTGTCCGTAAAGTATTTCACTGAAACTATTTTCATAGTTTGTAAAAATGTTTTTCTATACAAGTATTATATTTTCTTTTCTGATATTGACTGTTTTAGTTACTATTTGAATTTATTTATTATTTCGATCAAGTTTATTTTTCTGTAAATAATTTAACTAAAACAATTTTTATAGTTGTAAAAAAATTTTCATACAAGCATTTTATTTTCTTTTCTGATGTAGACTGTATTAGTTAATATTTGAATTTATTTACTATTTCGATGTAGTTTTTTTGTCTGTAAATTATTTCACTGAAACTCTTTTAATATTTTCTAGAATGTCTTTCTAAACAAGTATCATATTTTCTTTTCTGATGTTTGGATTAAAAATTTTTTAGCTAATATTTCCATCAAGTTTCTTTGTCTGTAAATCATATAACTGAAACTATTTTCATATTTATAAAAATGCTTTTCAATACAATTATCATATTTCTTTTCCAATATTGACTGTTTTAATTAATATTCCAATCCATTTAATATATTTAATGTTTTCTTTCATATTTTTCAATGTATAGTATATTTGTTTTCTGATGTTGAGTGTTTCTATTCAATATTTGAGTTTATTTGATATATTATATGGAATATATTTTCTTTTTATGATGTAGTTCTTCCTGTTTTGAAATAGAGAGTTATTTTCAAATATTTACTGTCATTGCAAATGCTAAAGCGTAATGAATATAATTACTATTGCCATCAAAAGTGTACGTCAAACTCTTCCATTGCTTTATCAACATTAGCATAATAATATTTACTGTCATTGCAAATACTAAATCTAGTAAATAATACCATTGCGCTCACAAACGTTTTTCAAACTCTACCTTTACATTATCAATATTAGTATGATAATATTTACTGCCCTGCAAATCCTACAGCTAATAAGTATTACAATTGCCATCACAAGTGTTTTTCAAACTCTACCTTTGCATTATTAATATTAGTATAATAATATTTACTGTCATTGCAAAACTACACCTAATAGATATTATTATTGCCATCACAAGGGTTTTTCAACTCTACCTTTGCATTATCAATATTAGCACGGTAATATTTATTGCCATTGCAAATACAGAGCTAATAAATATTACTATTGCCACCAAAAGTGTATTCTAAACTCTACTTTTGCAACTGTCATTTCAAATACTCTAGCTAACAAAGAAGATGGGATGAAGAAATGGTTGAAAGGAAATCAAACGAAATGAACAGAAGGTAAATTAAACGAAAGACGTTGAAAAGAGGAAAGAAAGGAAAGTCTTCGCTGAAGAAAACAGTTTGATTGAAAGAAGCGTTGATGAATAGACGTCATAGGAGCTGAGAAGAAGTCAACAAAGATAAAAGAATGCAAGGTTAACGAAAACTTGATGACGTCTCTGACTGGTGATCGCCAGACTGGGGTTCGAGAAAGCTGAAACTCCTAAGTTCCTTTGGTCGTTTGCAACCTCACTTTGGGAGCTATGGATTAGGGT
>NC_090748.1:105543165-105545665 GCF_036898095.1 Palaemon carinicauda
CACAAATCGCACTATAAAGACGTAGCGCATCAGATTATCGGTAACTAAATAATATCAGCTTAGTTAGAAATGAAGTTTATAATTTTAACACTGAAATGAATATCGCGGAGTCAAGCTGCTGACTAATCATAGAGTTCATCTGTAACATAACTGGTATGGAACGAACATCTTGGCCCCCAATCTTTTTTGACCCTCAATATTCTCTCCCTCTCACTCCTTCTTGCTCTCACCCCTTCTCACTCTCACCACCCTCGGACTCTTTCACCCCTTCTCACTTTTTCACCAACCTCTCTCTCTCTCTCTCTCTCTCTCTCTCTCTCTCTCTCTCTCTCCATAATAAATGATAAAAGATAGCGTCGAGTTTATATGCCCCACTTACATAAAACTAAATTTCAAAATAAATATCATCTTGGGAAACATTACAAGTTCCATACTCTCGAAACATGATGTTCGTGAAGTGAATCTTTATCTCACTAAGAGTTGGAATTGTTGAAAGACAAACAGGCAAGAATGGAAGTAATAATGTGGTTTCTGGAAGGGTTACAAGGTTTCGGTAGGTTTGGATAAATGGATAAATTCCAGGAATTTAGAAGGTAAGAAGAACTAACTACTTGGGTTAATAAATCCAAAGAAATATCTTGCAATTCCATATTATAAAAGGGCTCAGTGTGCGGGCCAATATTCACCTCGTCAGAACTCAAAATTTAAGTTTTGGTCCAATTATTATTATTATTATTATTATTATTATTATTATTATTATTATTATTATTATTATTATTATTAATAATAATAATACCTCCGCCAAAGAGGTCATGTTTTCACCTTTGTCTATTTGTTTGTCACCAACCTAACTCAAAAATTTACGGGCGAATTTTGACCAACGTACTACAAAATTGATATATCAAAAACTATGTATTCAGGCCGAATCTCTCTCTCTCTCTCTCTCTCTCTCTCTCTCTCTCTCTCTCTCTCTTTCTCTCTCTGAGAGAGAGAGAGAGAGAGAGAGAGAGAGAGAGAGAGAGAGAGAGAGAATGTCATTTAGGCCGGCATAACTCATGTATGGTGTTTTTTTTATTATTATTATTTTACATCCAACCAAATCTGAAAGTACTTTTGCTATCATCAGTGACTTGAACAAGACTAATGTCGAAATAACCTAATGTAGCTGTTAACGGAAGGAATTGTTTAGCTGCGATACTCCAATAATTCCTACATGATTTTGCGGATTCATGATATATACACACACACACAACTCAAAGGCAGGAAGCAATCGACTGAGTTATATTATTGTAGAACATTCTCCTTATATACAAAACCTCAAGGCAACAGGTCATAACAAGTTCACAAGACAGACAATATTACGGAGGAAAAACCAGACATGAATTTTCATGTTCGTTTTAGTGCGAGGGAAGAGCGAATATACAAGCATAATATATACAAAAGGAATTATGTACAATTGTGTGAAACACGGTTGGTACATGGCTCCCCCCCCCTAAAAATGACATATTGTACATGTTAAATAGGGTGCCCTGATCTAGAGAGGCGAACTGTAGGCGGGTCATCTGGCAGAAGATAAGCAGGATTTAGACGATCAATGGAGAACCCAGTCTTCTTTGCCCCGAATGTTTAGGAGGAATGCTTTTGGACTGCGTCGGATCACAAGGAAAGGGCCCGTGTAAGGGGGCGTTAGTGGTGGCTTGCTGGTGTCGTTGCGCAGGAAGACGTACGTTGCAAAGTGCAAGTCCGTTGGTATGTGATACTTTGCTGGGGGCTTGTAAGTCTGGCGGCACGGAGTAAATTTTCCTACGACGTGACGTATGCGCTGGAGATCGTAGGAGGAGGTTGTAGAAGGAAAAAATTCGGCAGGGACGACCAACCGGTCGCCATACACCATTTCAGCTGCCGAGACGTCAAGGGCTTCTTTAGGAGTGGTCCTTAGTCCCAGGAGGACCCAGGGAAGCTGAGTAAATCAGTTGCAATCCTTGCAGCGGGACATCAAAGCTGCTTTGAGGGTGCGATGAAAACGTTCAACCATTCCATTGGCAGCGGGGTTGTAGGCCGTTGTCTGATGTAGGGTGATGCCCAGGAGATTCGCTAATGACGTCCACAATTGAGAGGTGAAAGTGGTTCCCCTGTCAGAAGTAATATGCTCAGGGATACCGAATCTTGAAATCCATCCAGAGAGTAAGGCAGATGTACATGAGGCGGACGTTGCAGTTTCCATGGGAATGGCTTCAGGCCAACGAGTGGAGTGGTCGATGATGGTAAACAGGTAATGATGTCCTTGTGATGTGGGCAGGGGGCCTACAACGTCGACGTGAATGTGTGCGAAACGACGCTGAGGTTGAGGAAAGGTGCCCACTCCTGAATCCGTGTGTCGATGTACTTTGGAAGATTGGCAAGAAGTACAGGCGCGGACCCAATCTTTAGCATCCTTAGAAATGCCGTGCCAAATGAACTTTGCCTTCAACAGCTGTGCAGTAGAACGGCACGAGGGATG
>NC_090748.1:105553165-105568165 GCF_036898095.1 Palaemon carinicauda
CCTTATATGCACTCTTTCGGTTGCCGGGCTTGGAGGTTGTGTACACTCTTATCCCGGCATCCATTCTATTTTTCTTCTAGTGCTGTACCTGACCCGGCTGCCGGCCTATGAGGCCGGCAGCCGGGCAGGTGTAGTCCTCTGGTTCTTTTGCTGCCGGCTGGCATCGGTCTTGTACCTTTGCCGGCCGGCTTATGTCAGCCCTTGTCTGCCGGTCACCAAGAGTGTGGCCGGCAGCTGGGTACTACCTTGTGTAGTTGCTGGCCGGCAGCCATTGCCGACCAACATTGGCTGTTACCGGCCGGCAGTTGCTGCCGACCGGCACATGCATTTGAACCAGAGTGCTGCCGCCTTATAGCTGTTAAGTAATATACTTTAAAGCTAGTTGTGGTGTGTGCCGGCCGGCAAAGGCAGGCTGGCACACATCCCCCTATACTGTACTAGTATTCTTCAGTATAACATATACAGTAAGAAGAAAACTATGGTAAGGGATTTGGTACAGCACTGTGTCTTCTAACACTATTGTGTTTTCTTGCACATCCCTTTGCTGTTGCCCTACAGATAGGAAGCTGAGTTCTTTCCTGTCTATTATCCAGGATTTTAAAATCATTGCTTAGGTGTGAGCTCCACCTGTTTCCTCTGGAAACCTTGCATTGGTTACTCTAGAAGAGATAAACCATTTTGATTTTATTATCTGGAAGGCTGCAACAATGGGTTGTGAGGGAAACACAAGTGTGTGTCTTTCCTTTCTGAATTGTTATGCTATACTATGCATATCCAGTGATACATAGTTCACTTGATACTCATGGAAATTTCTTCTCTTTACAGAAGGACACTCCGAAGTGGGGAAGTGCTTTCTGCAATGTCAGCAGCAAGAACCTCTGCGGACATGAGTTTTGTAGGAGACACGCAGCATACGCTGTCTCCAAAGATGATCTCCGTATTGGGACCCTCAGGTATGTACTGTGTGCACTAAGCTGATTACTGAGACCTTTAATTCCCCAAGGACAGAGGAATCAAGGGATATAGCTAGGAAGAAGCTTCGTACCTGGGTAAGGGGCTTCCAAAAGAACACTTCTGGCCCTTATCTTCCAAGTGAGAAGATGAGGGCGTATCTTTTCCCTAAGGCATCAGCTGATGCAGTGATTCCCCAGCCTCAAGAGGAGATCCCCTAAGTTCAGATCCAGGTGGATGCTGAAGTCGGGGTCGCGATGAAAGACATCCAGTTAGATGACAGGATGTCCTGATGTGGACGGGTGTCAGGAGGAAGACATCCTGGCAGAAGCCCAGGATGAAGTTCAAGCCCCAGACGTTGTAGAGGTAGACGTCGACGAGGTGTCGGCTACTCCGGTTCAGATTCCGGAGCCTATTCCCTCTACATCGGCCGGTCTCCCAGTAGAGCTGGGACAGGCCCTCTCTTCTATTGTTGGAATGATCCAACAAATGCAGAAGGAGAATCAGGAGAAGGCGGCTGCAATGGAACTGCGAATGCAGTGCCTTGCAGAATCACATGGGCCCCAGAAAAAGCTCAATGTGAAAGAACTTCCCTTGTGCTCAGATGCTAACCCATGGAGGTATGCTGAGCACATGCCGATGACGACTGGAAAGATCGTCATCTCGGATAAGCTGGGCTCAGTTCCCCTGGAGGAGGTGGAATTCTGGCCCAGCAAGGCATCATATCCGGGACGGTTATGTCCGGCTGAGGAAGGAACCATCTTCAAAGGAGGAGACAGAGCCGAAGGAGGTCATAGTGATGGACCATGCTAAGGCTCAAGCTCTACTTTCATCCTCGATGAAAGAGAGGGGCTTCTCTAACTCAAAGGTAGCCGCATTGAATAGGAAGCTCCCTTCCTTTGTGTCCTCGCCTACTAGAGCCTTCCCCTTTTTACAGAAAGGGTTTCTGGCTGTACTAAAAACAGTCGAGGCCGGCAAGTCTTGCCCCTCCCTAGAGGAGTGTAAACCCTTGTCGCTGGCCCTGCCTATGGACCACAAAGACTGGAAGGACGTCCATCTTACGTTCTCAGTTGGAAAGTTGGAGGCTGATATTGCCGGACATCAGTTCGGCAAGGACCTCCCTAAGCTGTCTGACTTTCTTTTGCGAAGTGAGTTCGATACAAAAGAAAGACTGACTGCCTCAATGTCTCTTCAGACTACTCTCGAGACGATGGCAAGTGACCCCAAGGTCCATGAAATGTTCATGGTAGTGGCCAAGTCTCATCTGGCCACAGTGACGAAGGACCTTTATGGCTTCGTCAAGGCAAGGAGAGCTTGTAGGGAGTTCGTGTTTACCTCGGCTACGGTGAGGCACGAGCCAAAGAAACTAATCTCCTCCAACATTTGGGGAAAAGACCTTTTCCCTACCGACTTGGTCAAAGAAGTTGTTGATAAGGCCGCCTTGGAGAATAGAACCCTTCTCCAGAAGTGGGGGCCTGGCTATCAAAAGAAAGTCTTCCCCGGATGAGGGTCCTCAACCAAAGAGGAAGACTATGAGGACTAGGCTACCGTCTCGGCCAGCCAAGCCTCTTAGACAGCAACAGCAACTGCAATTGCCATTGCCCCCAGTGCCCCAGATCGTGGCACAAACCCCGATCACTTTTCAGTGGGTACCCCAGGCCGTGTCGACACAGTCCACGGCATTCACCCCAGCGTTCGAAGGGCAGTCTACTTCCTTTCGAGCAAAGCCTAGAGGAGCAGCCAGAGGCTCGTCTAGACGCCCCTCAAGGGGAAGGGGATTCAGGGGTGGTCGTGGTCAGGAAGGCAAGACCTCAGGACGGCAGTCCAAGTGAGGTGATACCGGTAGGAGGGAGACTTCTGAAATTTCGAGATCGGTGGACCTTCGATCCCTGGGCCCACAGCCTACTCAAGAATGGACTGGGCGGGAGCTGGTACAGCACTCCACCCCCCGTGCCTTCAGTTTTTCCAACACTCCACCCCCGTTATGGAGGAGTACGTTCAAGAACTGTTGGAGAAAAAAGGTGATCCGTAGGGTGAAGCCCATCAATTTCTAAGGGAGGCTGTTTTTGTGTTCCCAAGAAAGACTCGGAAAAGCTCAGAGTCATTCTGGACTTGTCGCCACTCAACAAGTTCATAGTGAATTGCAAATTCAAAATGCTAACACTGCAACACATAAGGACCTTACTGCCCAAGAGGGCATATTCCGTCTCTATAGACTTGTCAGACGCCTATTGGCACATTCCAATTAGCTATCGACTCTCCCCCTACCTAAGGTTCAGGCTACAACGAAGACTATACGCCTTCGGAGCCATGCCATTCGGGCTAAACATAGCCCCAAGGATTTTTACGAAGCTTGCGAGCGTAGCTCTCAAACAATTACTCCTAAAGGGAATTCAGGTAGTAGCCTACCTGGACGACTGGTTGGTGTGGGCAGCATCCGAGACAGAATGCTTGCAAGCTTCCAGTCAAGTGATCCAGTTCCTAGAGTACCTAGGCTTCAAGATCAACAGAAAAAGTCTCGACTTTCTCCATCTCAAAAGTTCCAGTGGCTGGGAATCCACTGGGACCTTTTGTCACACCGTTTCTCCACCCCCGGCGAAGAAAAGGAAGGAGATAGCGGGTTCTGTCAAGAGACTTCTAGATTCCGAAAGGATATCAAGACGCGAGCAGGAGAGGGTACTGCGCTCTCTCCAGTTTGCTTCGGTGACAGACCCAGTGCTAAGAGCACAGCTAAAGGATGCAATCGGAGTTTGGAGAAGTTATGCATCAAACGCGCGAAGAGATCTGAGAAGACCAGCCGCTTCGGCTAAGTACTCTTCTCAGGCCTTGGTCCCCAAGCCAGACATCTAAAGAAGCCAGTTCTTCTTCAGCCACCGCCGCTTCGGTGACGATTCACTCAGACGCCTCGAAGGAGGGATGGGGAGGTCACTCTCATCGGAAAAAAGTCCAGGGGACTTGGTCCAAGCTATTCAAGACCTTTCACATAAAACTTTCTAGAAGCTAGGGCAGTGCTCCTTACCTTAAAGAAAGTCTCCCCGCGTCACTCGATCCACATAAGGTTGGTGATAGACAGCGAGGTAGTTGTGAGATACTTGAATCGACAAGGATCGAGGTCACCACCTCTCAACCAGGTGATGTTGGCCATCTTCCGATTGGCGGAAAAGAAGAAGTGGTACCTGTCGGCAGTTCACCTTCAAGGAGTCCGCAATGTGACAGCGGACGCTCTATCCAGGTTCACAACGATAGTGTCGGAATGGTCCTTAGACGCAGGATCATTCTCCTTCATTCTGAATCAGTCCCAGAACTGCAGATAGACCTCTTTGCGACGAAAGACAACAAGAAGTTGCCCCTGTACGTGCCCCGTACGAGGACCCCCTTAGCGGAAGCAGTGGACGCGATGTCCCTCGACTGGAACAGATGGTCCAAGATTTATCTATTCCCCTCCTCACAACCTTCTGTTGAGGGTCCTCAACAAACTGAGATCCTTCAAGGGGTAGCGGCAATAGTGGCCCCACAAGTGGCCGAACAGCGTGTGGTTCCTCCTGGCATTGGAACTGTAGCTGAAGTTTGTACCACTACCAGATCCAGTTCTGACCCAGCGAGTCCAGAAGTCAACTGTCTGTGCTTCATTACAGAAAACCCAGACCCTGCAGCTCATTATTTTCTCTCCCTAAGCGGTGAGAAAGCGTTTCGGGATTTCGAAAGCCAGTATAGACTTCCTTGAGGAATATAAGTGCAAATCTACTAGAAGGCAATATGAGTCATCTTGGAGAAAATGGGTGGCCTTTTGTCAAGGCGAAGAATCCGCAGGAGATCTTGACAGACTTCTGCTTATCTTTCTTCTCCACCTCCATGGTCAAGGATTGGCAGCGAACACGATTTCAGCGTGTAAGTCTGCTTTGACAAGACCCCATTCTATATGCCTTCCAGGTCGACCTAGGTAACGAGATTTTTAATAAAGTCCCGAAAGCCTGTGCTAGGCTCAGACCTTCAGCACCTCCAAAGCCCATTTCATGGTCTTTAGACAAGTTCTTCATTTCGCTTCTCTGTTGAGCAATGAAGAGTGTGCGTTAAAGGATTTGACACAAAAAGTTATTTTCCTATTTTGCACTCGGCGTCCGGGGCCAGGGTTAGTGAGATTGTAGCCTCTCGAGAGAGGCAGGTCGTGTTCAGTTCCTGGATGGGGGAGAACTGAACCTGTTTCCGGATCCTACGTTTCTCGCCAAGAATGAGTTACCCACCAACAGGTGGGGTCCCTGGAGAATCTGCCCTCTGAAAGAAGATGCATCTCTTTGTCCCGTAGAATGCCAAAAGATCTATCTTCATAGAACTTCAGACTTCAAGGGTGGTCAACTATTCAGGGGAGAAACATCAGGCTCAAATTTATCTCTGAACAACTCAGAGCGAAAATCACATATTTTATTCGCAGAGCGGATCCTGACAATACACCCGCAGGTCACGATCCGAGGAAAGTTGCCTCATCCTTAAATTTCTTTAATTGTATGGATTTTGAACATCTCCGTTCATACACTGGCTGGAAGTCTTCCAGAGTGTTCTTTCGCCACTATGCGAAGCAAGTAGAGGAACTAAAAGAGATCTGTGGTAGCAGTGGGTCGCGGTGTTAACCCTACTGTTTAACTCTGCGAGGAACAGTGGTCTTAATTGGGACGATTAATTCCAGGGTGAGTGTGTAGTTACATACTGTACTACAAACTAAGTGAGGGCACTGTGTTGCCCATGCAGACTGTTCCATTTCCGAAGGTGAACCTAGCATAAGTGCAGACATGTGTGCCGAGCGTTTCTAACGCTAATGTCATTGATTTGTAATACAGGCTTTTATGACTTTGATACCTCGGTATCTTAAAAGTGGCATCTAATGTTTTTTCTTTCAGACAAACAAGCTCTGTTTACTATCATACTTATGCTTAAAGTTTTGGGTTATCCTCTTCTTATGTATATATATATATATATATATATAATTGTGGTTAACCTGTCTATTTATTGCCTGTCAATAATCTGGTTCTTGAGAACCTTGCGTCTCCTTCACCTGTGTCAATTTATTGGTATAATTAAGCATTCATTCTATGTACCTTATCTGGGATAATTCTAATAGAATTGTTCCTTTATGCAAGCTATGTTGCATTGGTTTTCCTCCTATGCGGATATAAAACCTTTGTCCAATACAAGTATTGTGCGGAGAACTGGTCGATATTTCATATTGACACAGTGATTCTTTACAAACTATGCTTTACTTAATATAGGGCGAGACCACTATATTAGCTTGCCTGGTATTCATACATAGGTATATGTACTCTTCGAGACTTTTCCAGAGTCTAGTAGGACTCTTCCCTATAGGGGGCAGGAAGCTCTAACATAGTTTATAGTTAGTTGAAAAGATGTATAACGGTAACATCTTAGGTCTCTAGGTCTAGTCGGACCGGGGAAAAAATTACCTCCGGGGAGTACGGTACGTTCTGAGAATCCACAGATACAGTAATGCTCTGGTACACTTCCATCAGGACGACATGGCTTGAGCCCAAAAAACGGATTTTGAGCGAAGCGAAAAATCTATTTTTGGGTGAGATGGCCATGTTGTCCTGATGGACCCGCCCTTGCCTTTCTAAGAAAGGGCTGCACGACC
Source organism: Palaemon carinicauda (assembly GCF_036898095.1). NCBI lineage: Eukaryota > Metazoa > Arthropoda > Malacostraca > Decapoda > Palaemonidae > Palaemon > Palaemon carinicauda. The sequence goes on from NC_090748.1 coordinate 105,559,758, forward strand.
CCTCCCTACATACAGTATCTGTAGCACCTCGTGTACGCTACAAGGAATACAGATGGCGCCAGGATTGGCGCCAGGCACGCATACAAATCGGAGGATAGGGAAGCCTTGGGAGCGGCTCTCCTTTTTCTTTCCCGAATTCGTATCTCGCCAATCACCTCCTACGAGACGAAATCTCTGTCCAGGATGTAGATTGCCATGTGGCGTGTCTAGAATACGTCCTCTGATATGTCGCGATATCCCTTTCATGAGGGATACTCGCTCCAGGAGTTAGAATTCTGGTACCTTAAGGTAAATTCTCTGGGAATATTGCCGTAGTTGTAATATACCCTAGGAAGCTACCCTATAGGAACTTCCATCAGGACGACATGGCCATCTCACCCAAAAATAGATTTTTCGCTTCGCTCAAAATCCGTTATATATATATATATTATATTATATTATATATATATATATATATATATATATGTATATATATATATATACTGTATATATATGTATATATATATATATACTGTATAAATATATATATATATATATATTATATATATTTACATATATATATATATATATATATATATTTCTATTATTTATATATATATATATATACATATATAAATATATATATATATGTATATATATATTTATATTATTTATATTTATATATATATATATATATATATATCTATATATATATATATATATATATATATTTATATTATTTATATTTATATTTATATATATAAATATATATATATATATATATATATATATATTCCCACACAAACACACACATACCCATTTCTCTTGTTATTATTATTCTTATTATAACAGTCTCCCCAGCTGAGTCCCACTGCCCATCACGCTATTTGACTTGTAATATCAACAACACAAAGCGAGGGAAATTGGCTCCTTCCAAGAGCGGCTAGCTTCTGATCAATACTAGACAGGTCATCCAAAGACTCGAGTCAAGACCTGTTCACAAATACCCGGTAATTAATTACTTGCTTCTGCAAACTGGTACGACATACAAGTCCTTGTGCCTTCCTAGGACACTTCAACACGTAGAGGGGTCTACACTGTTGAAAATTCACAATAAAAACGATAAATGCTTGACAACATTTATTCAGTGATTTTAACTAATTACTTGCCTCTGCAAACTGGTACGTTCTACATGTCCTCGTGTCTTCCTAGGACACTTCAACTTGTGGAGGGGCCTACACTGTTAAAAATTTGCATTAATAAAAAGATAAATACCTTGCAACATTTATTCAAGGATTTTAACTAATTCTAGCCTCTGCAAACTGGTACAATATGCATGTCCTTTTGTCTTACTAGGACACTTCAACTTGTAGAGGGGCCTACATTGTTAAAAATATGCATTAAAACGGTATATGTCTGGTAACATTTATTCAAGGATTTTAACTAATTCTTGCCTCTTCAAATTGGTACGATATACGTGTCCTTGTGTCTTCTTGGGACACTTCAACTTATAGAGGGGCATATACTCTTAGAAAATTGCATGAAAAAAATGATAAATGCCTGGTAACATTTATTCAAGGATTTTAACTAATTCTTGCCTCTGTAAGCTTGGACGATATACATATCCTTGTGTCTTCCTAGGACACTTCAATTTGTTTGGAGGTCTACACTGTAAAAATTTTGTATTAATAAATCGATAAATTCCTGGCAACATTTATTAGAGGATTTTAGTTAATTTTTGTCTCTGCAAACTGCCACGATATACACGTCCCTTTTGTCTTCCTAGGACACTTCAACTTGTAGAGGGGCCTACACTGTTAAAAAATTGCATTAAAACGATAAATACCAGGCAATATTTATTCTAGGATTTTTAGTTTTAAAAACAAATATATTGACGTAAAGGAGTGATATCACGGTCACCAACCTTTAGAAAATAATAAAAAAGTACGGTAAAAATTGCGGTCGCCTGTATTTTACTGAAATATGGCTGAGAACATTATTTTTACAGAGAATTATCGATTAGAACTACGGTTTTTTATAGTGTAGTAATAGTTGAAGTTACTTTCTTAGAAGGCCTTTTTTTATGACTAAAGTAAAGTCCCCCTCAACCCAAAAGAAAAAAGGTTAGGTGTCTTTCAAATTATTGGAGATGAGATATATGTCTACTGTAAGCTCTAGAGCTTTCAAATATGTGACTTCCAACACTACAATAAGCTCACACTAGATATCCGAAAAACTGAAGATATTAAGGCTTTCAAGGAGACACTGAAGACTTTCTTGTTTTCTAACTGCTTCAATAATGCAGATTGTACACTTAACACTAAACGAGCAATATGTGCTATAGAATGTTGAATGCCTTGAAATGTTCACGATCAAATGACTGTAGAGTTGCTGGGGAGAGTAGGGTTCCCATGCAGTATAGTACAAGAAAATCAGCTCTCAATGTAAAATTAAGAGACATATTACTAAAGTAACCATTTAATTGTAATGTTAACCTCTGAAAAACTGCCTCAAAGACCTATCAACACGAGCTTGGCTGATTGACAGCATGCCAGTCATTGGTAAAACTCAGCCAGACACAGCATTTTTCTGCTTGCCTCTCACTAAATATATCATTATACACAACTTTTCAAATTACTTTGTCTTGCTTCATCTTAGTCAATTTCTCCTTCACTAGTGGCAGAAGATGGTAAGGGATACGACAGGTGGTATACAGGCAGACAAGAACTGCGTCCTCTCGGTGTGGTATATAAAGTAAACATTAACTTCCTCATAGGTAAAAGCAATATCTTTTGATGACTACCTAAAACTCTTACTGCACACTTAAAAAACCGTAATTTTAATCGGAAATTCTCCGTAACAATATACTGTTCTCAGCCGTATTTCAGTAAAATATAGACGACCGTCACCTATACCCTACTTTGTTATTATCTTTTACGGGTTGGTGACCGTAATATCACTCCTCTACGTCAATATATCGGTTTTTTAAAGCGCCAAATGCCTGGCAAAATTTATTCCAGTATTTCTACTGTTTTTACGGCAAATTTTTAACAGTGTAACAAATCAATAAAACTGTAAGCCACTAATAGATAAAACTGATACACTGGTGCAGCTGTATCGTGAAAATCCCTGACCGTGGAATGTAGAGAGAGAATGCTAAAAGAACAAAGGAAAACGTTTGGGAACATAAAAACAACTTGGTGTGGAAGAGAGGGATCATGGTGTCTGTTACGATGGAAGGTTTAAAGGCTGCTACGAATCGCAGAGGTAAGGGACAGTGATAATGACCTAGCTAGCAGGACAATGCTCCAGAGACTGACCATGTATACATATGATCAGCACACAAGACCCTTCTTCACCAAAGCTAGGACTAGGGAGAGCCAGGTAATGGCTGGTGATAACTCGGTACGTAGACCTATAAGCTCCCCAAACCATCCATTGCTACGGAAGGATGGATCATAGTTTCTTTTACGACGGAAGGTTTAAAGGCCGCTCATGAATGACAGAGGCAAGGGACAGTGATAATACCCTAGCTATGAGTACAATGCCCTAGAGAATGACCCTGCATACATATGATCAGTACACAAGCTCCTCTCCACCAAAGCTAGGACTTAGGAGGTCCAGGCAATGGCTGCTGATGACAGTAAGCCCATCTATATGCTCCCCCAAACCCCCCATCCTTAGATCATAAGGATAGTGAGGTAGCAAACACTACGAGAAACTATCGAGATTGATCAGGCCCCTATCTCCAATTTAGGAGAATGCCAGACAGGGAGGTTTCCAATAGGCCTCCACAGCCTCAACATATAAACGGAATTGACTTTGCAAACCTGCATAGGTTTGAGTATAAGAAAATCAAGCCATCAAAATAGTCATGAACTCAAGAGTGAGAATGTTTAAAAACCTAAACTAATAACACGTCTGTCATTCTCCATCGATATGTACGACACAATATGTTCAGAATCATATATAAACAGCCACCACATTACAATATATATCAGCGGCCATGACAGCTGATAGAGAGGCACAGTATTTTCTCTCTCTCTCTCTCTCTCTCTCTCTCTCTCTCTCTCTCTATCTTCGTCTCTCTCTATCTTCGTCTCTCTCTTCGTCTCTCCCTCTCTCTTCTCTCTCTCTCTCTCTCTCTCTCTCTCTCTCTCTCTCTTCGTAAATTGATTTTCCGAACATATAGGGCAGACATGATTAAATCACAATTTATAATCCCATATTAGTACAGCATATACGATAGAAGGGCTTTTAATAATTTTCATCGCCACAACTTCTAGACACTTAAATTTTGAACTAAAAATTTAGGAATTTGCCTGTACTATTGAACATGCTTCGCTACCTTAAGCCTTTCCCAGGATTAAATGGAACATTATCTTCATATTCTACTTAGGATTCTATCTTTTCAATAGATGTATAGTACATGAGCCTTTGCGAGTCCAAGTTTCATTGGTTACAAAATTTAATCGAGAAAAGTTTGACTTATATTTCGTGAATTCCAATATTATTCAAATTATTAGTTTTAATTATATTAAATAAAAACTTAAGTCTTTTGAACATCCTACAGTTTCACACAACGCTATCCTTCAACAGCCACAAACTAACTAGTCAAAATTTCTACCACCTTACAGAACGGCCAATATTTTCTCTTGAACTTATACATAATATTCTCGATAAGTTTCTATGTTGGATCCTACTGCTGTGTTGTGCTTAAATTTATTCATGTATAATTTTTTACTGCCATGGTACATTACTCTCATTTTGAGTATTATAAACTTAGAATTTGTTTTCAATATTCTACTTTTAATATTCTACTTTTAAGAGTTTCACACAGTACTGTCCGTTGACGGCCACAAACACCAAACTAGTTATAATTACTACCAAATATGAACCATGAACTAGTTTTCCCTTTAGCAGTTCACAACAGCAGAACTTTTCAATAACTGAATTATCAGTTGTGCCAAAGAGAATTATGTTTGTGCTTTTAAAATTCATAAACTAATTCTGATCCCTCGTCAAAACTAAAATGCCATATGGTAATACTCGTTCAACACAAAGAGACAAATTTATTTTTGATTCCTTTTATTACAGTATCACCGGTGGAAGTTTCTAATACAGAGGTACCAGACTTCCTATATAAGTTCTTCATACCATTATTGCCCTCTTTGTTCATGCCTCTTTCATTATATTTTATACCAGCAACCTTTGTGCTCGTATTTAAACTTTTGCGACCAATTCCTCAATTTTAGGATGTTATATACCAGCAACCTAATTTTATACCAGTGACAATCTTATAAAGGGACCATTACTTAAGTTCATGCTTTGAGACTTTAAATACCTCTTGAGAAATTATACCAGTAATCTCTCATGCTTTAGTAAATGCCTTTTTGAGACAAGGGACTCAAATTATGAGAGATTACATACCAGTGCCCTGTATGCTTTAGTTTTAAGGCAAATTGAATTTTTTTTTATCTAACCTGTATGTTTAAGTATCAGCCTCAAGATAAGTGCCTCAATTAAGAGGAAATTTGATATCAGTAACCTGTATTTCTGCTCAAACCTTGAGACATGCCTCAAATTTAGAGACATCAGTAACCTGTACGCTGAAGGTGAAAACTCAGACAGGGTACCTCAATTTTGAGATATTTTGCACCAGTAACCTGTAACCTTTAGTTCAAACCTTTGAGACAAAAGTGACTGCATATAAATAGGTTTGCATACCATTATAAAGCCCGAATCTCAATCCTTCAATATTCTAAAACCTTAAATTCAGGTTCATTTCATAACTAACAATTGAGAAAACCACACAATTTATAAAATAACAAAATTTATTCAAAATTAATTTTATTCAAATTAACACCACTCCTGCTCCAACTATATTCCAAAGTTCCGTGCAGTCTCTTCCAGTGGGAACTTACCGAAGGAGCAAGTAATTAGATCTACATTAGAGCTAAATAAAGCCGCTAATGAAGACTGCAATTCCAAGTAATTATAGCAAGTCATAGTAGTCCCATGGAAGACCTTTCAAACTCCTGCGGGATATATTCTTGCCCAAAATAAACTCCTGCGGGATATATTCTGACCAACATAACCAGCAGTTCAATAGAAATTGAGGCAATCTCGAAGTTAGTAGATATATGACCAGCTGAAGCTCTTTACCAAAATTACCTGTGAAGAAAAGATATTGTCAAGGGAATGCTGCAAAAATCTGTTTAGAATTTATATAAGAATTCCTATGAAAAACTATAGTTAAATTTTAGAAAGGTAGCAAAACGCGATTAAAATAAAACTTTTGAAGTAAAAAAAATTCACTTACTGGAACAAAGTACTAAAACTAAACTGCTTTAAGGTTCTTAGTTATTGGCTCATCTGAAAACCTAAAGTTTAAATTCACGTAACAACAGTTCTAGTTAAAATTATTTTAAGTAAATTAAAGTTTAATTCACCAAGTAAATTTTTTTATTAGGTAAGTCTGCAAGGCTGACCACCCAATCTAGTTTAGTTTACTAAATTTAAAAAATTACTCCAGCCAGTTTAATTTAAGATTACCTTATAAGTAAACAGTCTAACCATAATTCAAAACTAGGTCCTTAAAACTAGGTCCTTAAAACTAGGTCCTTAAAACTAGGTCCTTAAAACTAGGTAAAGTGCAAGCCTCCCCCCTTGATGTATGTCGGACATAGTCCGACATACATCAAGGGGTAATCCTCCGCCACATTCAGGGACGGCTCTGCCGCCCCTGAATGGGGCGGAGGAGAGGCTTGCAAAAATTGATTTAAAGAAAACAAATAAGAATATTCCTTACCTTTTAATTTAGAGGAAAAAAATATTTACCAAACTCTAGTAATCTACCACTGCTTTCCGGTACTGCGATGGAAGCTTGAATGTGCAACAAGTTGTAAACCCTGAAAAGTTAAAACGTTTAGATAGGTGGGCCAATATGTAACATCAGTTCCTTACTTCGAATGAGATTGAAATTGAGGTTTCTAAATTCGATACAGTCCATGGACATTATATAAATTTAAGTATAAAGACGAGATATAGATTTTCCAATACAAAGTTTGATACAGTCTTTGGAATGTAAATAATAGAATTGACAATATTAAAATTATTGCAATACAAAATCAAATTTGATACAGTTTTTTGAAAAACAAAATTAAGATTAAATTTAAGTTAATGTAACATTTGGAAAATTATAGCAAATGTTGAAATTAATGCAATACAAAATTCTACACTTCTTGGATATATTAAAATTAAGAAGACATCGAAAGTATTTCAATACAACATTAAATAGTCTTTGGACAGATAATATACGAATTGAAATTAAGAAGAAGGTACAGAACGTTGGAGAAAGGAACGCAAAAAACTGCCCAAACAGTAGTAAGAAATCGATAAAACACCTCAGTTAAAAAGAACAAAACTTAGCGTACATGCATTTCATAAACTTCAAAACGTAAAACACTAAAACAACACATACCATAAAAACTCGACGAAGATCGCAGTTGATCGTCCGTACTATTAGTTATATCACTATCCATTAGCAATCTAAACTTATAACTGTATACGCTTAGCAGGTTATTCCAATGAAAGAGTCAGACACTCCCGAATCACGAGCTAAGGACGATGAAGCCTGGAACTCCCTCTTTTCTGCGAGGATCCTTGATTTGTTCATCGAACGACCAACAGATGGCAGCAGTAAGTAACGTAGCTGGCATGATTGTTCTTTTTCAGTATCGATAGAATGTTATATTAAAAAAATTTGAATTTGGGGATTGATAATTCGAATACGAATAAAAGTTACTATGTTCATCGAAAAATAAACTTTAGAATAAAAGGATTGTGTAATATAAAAGGAAACGAATAGATACATTATAAAAGAAACATTAATAGTGAAGTAATGAAAAAATGAGGTTTATAAAAGCAAGTCACTTTATGAAAAGATGTTGATAGATAAAGTTAATCTGCGCTCATAGGAGGTTTTCAAGGGACAGGATAAATTAAGGAATATTTAAAGAATTTTGTTGATGAGATAGTGAGGGGTAGATGGTGGTATGGTTTGGGCCTGCTCTTCGCATTCCCCAAGAGAGATTAGTTCACCAAACGTATAACTGGGCTTTACAAGGCACTAAAAGAGTTGGAAGTCCCAGGTCTACATAGCTGAGAGCTATGAAGCGTGAAGTAGATGAGAATTGGAGAAGTATTGAATTAAAAGCTCAAGATAGAGACGACTGGCGAAATCTAACCGAGGCCCTTTGCGTCAATAAGCGTAGGAATAGATGGTGATGATGGTGCTGATTATAAATTTTCATATTTTCTATTTACAGTTCTGAACAAACCTTTACTACTGTAAATTTTTCTTCCCTCATTATTGATAAATCTTCCTTCTATTATTGATAAATTTCCCGCCATCAGTGATAAATTTT
>NC_090748.1:105573165-105578180 GCF_036898095.1 Palaemon carinicauda
GATATCGAGAGAGAGAGAGAGAGAGAGAGAGAGAGAGAGAGAGAGAGAGTTAGCTTCTCTTACAAAAGGTACCCTCAGTCAATTGAACAATAGTTCAATGGCACATCACAGTGAATTGAAGGATATCGAGAGAGAGAGAGAGAGAGAGAGAGAGAGAGAGAGAGAGAGAGAGAGAGTGTTAGCTTCTCTTACAAAAGGTACCTTGGTCAATTGAACAATAGTACAATGGCACATCACAATGAATTGAAGGATATCGATGAGAGAGAGAGAGAGAGAGAGAGAGAGAGAGAGATGAGGAGAAGAGAGAGAGTTAGCTTCTCTTACAAAAGGTACTTCGGTCAATTGAACAATAGTACAATGGCACATCACAATGAATTGAAAGATATTCAATCCTTATTACTTATTTCCGTTTAACTTATTCGTTATTGTCTCTTTTTCGTATTTAATGAAAACCTTTCTCTCTCCTTTCATCACTTTCTTTGAGTCTTTAGGATATTAGCAACCGATGAGTATTTATTGCTGTTTTTATTCGATTTTATATGAAAATGTTTATGGCATTCGGGAGAGAGGCTGAGTAGCCGAAATCCTACATAAGTTTTAAAGTAGAAAATTTCGTATTATTATTATTATTATTATTATTATTATTACTACAACTGGCTAAGATACAACTCTAGTTGGAAAAGAAAGATGCTATAACCACAAGTGCCCCCAATAGAGAAAAATAGCCCAGTGCGGAAAGGAAATAAGGAAACAAATAAACGATATAAGAAGTAATGAGAAATAAAATAAAATATTTTTAAAACATTAACAACATTAAAACAGATATTTCATATATAAACTATAAAAAAGACTTATGCAGCCTGTCCAACATAAATACATCTGCAAGTTTGAACTTTTGAAGTTCTAGTGATTCAACTACCTTATTAGGAAGATCATTCCACAACTTAATCACAGCTGGAATAAAACTTCTAGAATACTATGTAGTATTGAGCCTTATGATGGAGAAGGCCTGATTATTAGAATTAACAGCACGCCTAGTATTACGAAAAGGATAGAATTGTCCGAGAAGATCTGAATGTAAAGGATGGTCAGAATTTATGTAAAATTAACGTTTCTTTAATGCATTTCCAATCAAAATAAATAACAGTTTCCAATTTCATGTTTTCTAATGGTCTTATTATTACGTTCGACCTTAACTATATTATAATATCTTTAATTTTACAACAAGCAAATTCATCATTAATTCTTTTCATTACTAACTACTTATTGAAATAAATACCCGTGAGTCTCTTATACAAGTAATGCTTACTTTGATAACTCTGGTAATATAGTTATTAACCTTTTGTTCACATACACCAATACATGTACTCCCATACATATAGTTATTAACATTTCCTTCATACACTCCATTACACATACACTCAAACATAGATAGTTAGTAACTTTTCCTTCACACACACCATAACATATCCATTCAAATATACATACATGCTGTATATAATATACTTTAAAGATTATATTCAATATACTCGTAAGTTATGGACTGATCAATAAGGATTCTCTAAACGATACCATATTAATAAGTATTTTATTTTTATATCAATATTGCTTGCAATACCACATTGCAATATCTGACTGAAAAATTATAGAATAAATTTTCCTTCTCCAATTCACCCTGAAGTTATGGGCTATTAAACCCTTCGTTAGAGTTCTGACGTTGAGTTGATAAAAATATAACGATAATTCTCGCTTTCGTAATTGAACGACATACACAAAGCAAGGCCGGTTTGGTCTCTCTTACTTCGTGGATGTGAAAACAATGGGAAGTGGAAATAGAAATAGGATTTATGGAAAGCTATAGAATTCATCTCTCTCTCTCTCTCTCTCTCTCTCTCTCTCTCTCTCTCTCTCTCTCTCTCAATTATCTTTCCTGTCATTGAACAAAACACGGTATAACTGCAATTACGCAATAAACGAGTTGTTGCGCCATTATGGATATCAACAAAGAGGATTATAGTTGTTCATAGACCTGAAGTTGTTGACTGGTGTAAATCCAGAAAACCACATAATTGGCAAATACATTGAATAACAGAAAATTCTTTTTTTATATTATAAATCAAAAGTTTGTGTTAGAGACTGATGCAGTGCATATTTAAAATAAAATGCTCTTTCTCTCTCTCTCTCTCTCTCTCCCCTCTCTCTCTCTCTCTCTCTCTCTCTCTCTCTCTGTCTATCAAGGGCTTACATATCATATGCTCACTGCTGAAAACAATTAACTTCAATTGAATAAACATATCACCAGAACTAAGTAGTTTTTTATTCTCTCTCTCTCTCTCTCTCCTCTCTCTCTCTCTCTCTCTCTCTCTCTCTCATTTTACTAAGGACTTACATCTCATATGCTCACTGCTGAAAGCAATTAACTTCAATTGAATAAACATATCACCAGAAATAAGTAGTTTTTGACTCTCTCTCTCTCTCTCTCTCTCTCTCTCTCTCTCTCCCAAGGACTTATATCTCATGTGCTCACTACTAAAAGCAATTCACTTCAATTTACTGAACATATTACCATAAATAAGAAGTTTTTTAATACTTACAAAAGAAATGAAAATTTTCATGAAATGTTTAAAAAAAATGGTAACAATTCCAAAAACAATCGGAAAGTAATAACGTTCAGCGGAAGTTGAAATAACAAACGCAAACATTTTTTATATCTCAATTTGCCGCATGCAAAAGTTAAAAATTGTCATAGAGATATTTTTGGTAAAATAAAAGAGAGAGAGAGAGAGAGAGAGAGGAGAGAGAGAGAGAGAGAGGGGAATCATGTCAAGGTCTTACATATAGACTGATAAAAACACAATCCATTATATACATACATACATACATACATACATATATGTACATATATATAAATTTATATATACACACACATACACACACACACACACACACACATATATATAGATATATATATATAAATAAATATATATAAATATGCACCTAATACATACATACATGCATATATATATATATATATATACATACATGCATACATACTGTACATTCATACAAAAATACATGTACGTATGCTAACGATTTATTTATCTTAGTATTTCTTGATTTTAGTAGGCACTAGTAATGAATTAATCCCTGCTTAACGGGGTCAATTCCTCTCCCAAATACCGAGGTGGGTATGTCTCCTATTGTTGAAAGTAGTCACATTTGAGAACAGCTCTTCTTCAGATAAGAAAAGTGACCTTAGTATCTGATATCTGTTCACAATAAAGATGAAGATTCAAGTTGATGTGCTTAGTTTTAGAAATCAATGAAGATCAAAGAGATCCTTTACACGCTGGACGCTCGTAAGAATTTCCGAGCGGCAGAGATTTGCTAACCGTGTGTGCTGCTAATAACGCGAGGTGCCAGATGGTTGATAGCTAAGAAGACTTTATTTAAAACAATGCAATAACACTCCCGCTGATATCTGTTCACAATGAAGATATAGATTTAAGTTGATGCCGCTCGGTTTTGTCCGCTCGGATTAGAAATAAATGAAGATCAATGAGGTCCTGGACATGCTGGCCGCTCGGAAAAATTTCCGAGCGGCAGCGATTTACTAACTGCGTGCGCTGCTAACACTACACGATGCCAGACGGTTGACAGTTAAGAAGATATGATGGTATTTTAGGTCTTTGGAAGCTTTTTAAACGTTACAGATACTGTCTGAGCAAAGATCGGGCTATAAATCACATTTCAGAAGCGTTTTAATTTCATCTAAAACAATGAACTATCACTCCCCGCCCCCCACCCAACGGGAAATAACCACTCATCGGGAAGACATGCCTTTTGACATCAATACAATCAGAAATATTCCCGCACGAGAAAAATCCTTTCGTGTTTACAAACGGCGGTTTTTCATGGTGCAGTTTGAGACGCGTTGCCACAAATTTAGTTATTGTTTATAGAATAAAACAATTGAATAGACAATTCCGTGAACAGAAACTGAATTAACGACAGTGAGTCCAAAACCCTGCTGTGCAAATTCCATAAACAATAACTGAATCAGAATGTGCGGTGGAAAGCGCCGTTAGTGAGCAAAGTCCTAAAATTGTCTATTGATTATAGAGTGAAGACCATGAATGGGTTCTATGTCTATAATAATCTTGCATTCATGCAGTATGATACTCAGAAAACTTCTACAATAAAAGTACGTCTAGTTTTTATTCGCCAAATAAAATTCCCTGCTTCATTATAAGCCTGCTATTGACCTATAGAACTCAGGCAATATAACTTTTCACCAATCAGCTTATTTCCTCTTAATACCGTGAAAAACGTCAAATTCTAAATATATATACATAATTCACCCTTCTAATTTCAAAACATTGATTAATTCACGGGATTCAAGAATAATTCTTAGGTGTGTGTTTATTAATTATTAACACATAAATATATTTTGAAATATTTGAATTTATGTTCCTTTTGTGATTCGAGTTTGGATTGAAAAATCAAAGTCTAGATAGAAATTATTGAAGCACTTAAAATTGGGTAGGTTAAATTAAAAACAAAATCAAAATCAACTTGATGAAAGATATCAGTAAATTAATGAGTTTTTTCTTTTTATCTTTATCAATATATATATATATATATATATATGTGTGTGTGTGTGTATAAATATATATATAGTATATATTTATGTGTGTGTATATATATATATATATATAGTATATATATAGTATTATATATATATATATGTATATATATATAAGTATATATTATATAGTTTATGTGTATATATATATATAATATATATTGTAAGTATATATGTATATATATATATATATTATATAATTATGTATTGTATGTATAATTTCTACTGGTCGCTTCTTTCCGTCAGAGTCCTTGGATAGCTCATAAAGGCATAAAGATCCAGATGGCGTCTTTGTAACTGTATATAGGAAGATTTCTAAATTGGACATATAGAAAGAATGTAAATAGAACGAATCAAAAAATTCCATAGT
>NC_090748.1:105578680-105583680 GCF_036898095.1 Palaemon carinicauda
AACGGTTAAGTGCACATAATAGGTTAGGTTAACTGTATCTAAGGACGGCTAAGCATAAGCATAAGTAACACGTCAAGTGTACATAAGAACAGTTGTGTACACAAAAGATTAAGCTACATAGGCAGGGTCATTACCTGACGCAGTGAATGGAAGAATCTTATTAAGCCGAGTTTTAATTAAGTACTCCATTATTCTATTGTCTGCCTTTCTTTTTTAAATGTCGTATTACCATATTTAGCGATACAATTAAGCAAGGTAACTGTTCTATTGTACTTGTCTGTTAATTATATGCCGTAAATAGGAACTCTTCTTTTATATTCTTATTTTTTTAGGTATTAAATCTTTTACGTAAGCTGGATTTAGGAAAGGTTATAAAGATGTAAGGGGCGTAAGCTGTAATGTTATTTTCCTTTCTTCGAAAGGGAATTTTATGTGCTGTGTGTTTACTCCTCTCTCTCTCTCTCTCTCTCTCTCTCTCTCTCTCTCTCTCTCTCTCCTCTCTCTCTCTCTCTCTCTCTCTCTCTCTGGATTTGTAGTTATATAAGGGGGAGCATATATATATACAGCCGTATAGCATATACTCTCTCTCTCTCTCTCTCTCTCTCTCTCTCTCTCCTCTCTCTCTCTCTCTCTCTCTCTCTCTCTACATATATATATATATATATATATATATATATATATACATATATATATATATATATATATATATATATACATATATATATATATGTGTGTATATATACATATATATATGTATATATATACATACATATATATGTCCAGCCGTATAGCATATACTGCATATATATATATATATATATATATATATATATATATATATTATATATATATATATATATATATAAATAAATTTCTACCTCATACTTGGGATCGAACGCTAGCCCCTTCTAATGAAAGGCCAGGTCGAAATCAACCATGCACGAGAGACCATATAGAAATTGGAACCTGACGCTACCTAGCTGTCCGAGGATTTACCTGGCGAACATCAGTCTCTTACCAGCGAGTTTTACCCAATTTCCCGTAATTACGTAATTACTGACAGATATTGGCCCTCTTCCACCGGAAATTATTACACAAACCGGAATCCTCCATCTGATAAATGGGACTAAACCACCACTCTTGATTTGTGTTCGATACCAATACAGATAATAGCATTACACCGTGACAAACCGCTCCAATGTTAAGTCATCGATTACCAATATGTCCTTTGTCAGCACTTTCCCCAAGAGTAATCTTTGTTTACTTCGTTATATTATTATTATTATTATTATTATTACTTGCTAGGCTACAACCCTAGTTGGAAAAGCAGGATGCTATAAGCCCAGGTGCTCCAACAGGGAAAATAGCTCAGTGAGGAAAGGGAACAAGGAAAAATTAAATATTTTAAGACGAGCACCAACATTAAAATAAATATCACTTTATAAACTATAGAAACCTTAAAAAACATGAGGAAGAGATATAAGATATAAGATACAAAAGTGTGCCCGAGTGCACCCTCAAGCAAGAGAACTCTAACCCAAGACAGTGGAAGACCATGGTACAGAGGCTATGGCACTACCCAAGATTAGAGAACAATGGTTTGATTTTGGAGTGTCCTTCTCCTAGAAGAACTGCTTACCATAGCTAAAGAGTCTCTTCTACCCTTACAAAGAGGAAAGTGGCCACTGAACAATTACAGTGCAGTAAGAAGAATTGTTTGGTAATCTCAGTGTTGTCAGGTGTATGAGGACAGAGAATACATAATGAATAGGCCAGACTATTCGGTGTGTGAGTGTATAGGCAAAAGGAAAAGGAACATTTTGATTATCTTGTAATATTAGAAATCAGAAAGATAATTTACAATGTTTTGAGTAGTTAGAAAAAAATAACAGAAATGATTTGTGATTAAATATTTTACGAATATAAAACTAAGTCGAAATATTTTAAGCCAGTGGAGCAAGATTTCTGGTTATTATTATTATTATTATTATTATTATTATTATTAGTAGTAGTAGTAGTAGTAGTAGTAGTAGTAGTAGTAGTAGTAGTAGTAGTAGTAGTAGTAGTATTATCATTATTATTGTTGTTGTTGTTGTTGTTGCGAGGATGATGAATATGATGATGATGATGATGATGATGAAGATGTATATGAGAGAGAGAGAGAGAGAGAGAGAGAGAGAGAGAGAGAAAGAGAGAGAGAGAGAGAGAGAGAGAGAGAGAGAGGGGGGGGAAGCTATAATATTCTATCCTTTAATACATGGATCTGAATTATCGCACGTAAATAAAACTATCTAAAATTAAATATATATTCTTTAAGAATATTGTTTTAGTAATTATATCATTGTAAACTCGATTATAAGATTATAAGAGATGATAATAACAAAGAGAAGAAAAAGAACATGGTGAATATTTCATTAATTCTTCATTCTACATACACACATACATATACCAAGGCACTTCCCCCAATTTTGGGGGGTAGCCGACATCAAACAAAAAACTAAAAAAGGGGATCTCTCCTCTCTACGTTCCTCCCAGCCTGACAAGGGACTCAACCGAGTTCGGTTGGTACTGCTAGGGTACCACAGCCCACCCTCCCCCGTTATCCAAAACAGATGAAGCTTCTTAACGCTGAATCTCCTACTGCTGCTACCTCCGCGGTCATCTAAGGCACCGGATGCAGCAGCAGGGCCTACCGGAACTGCGTCACAATCGCTCGCCATTCATTCCTATTTCTAGCACGCTCTCTTGCCTCTCTCACATCTATCCTCCTATCACCCAGAGCTTTCTTCACACCATCCATCCACCCAACCTTGGCCTTCCTCTTGTACTTCTCCCATCAACTCTTCCATTCATCAC
Organism: Palaemon carinicauda; assembly: GCF_036898095.1. Classification (NCBI taxonomy): domain Eukaryota; kingdom Metazoa; phylum Arthropoda; class Malacostraca; order Decapoda; family Palaemonidae; genus Palaemon; species Palaemon carinicauda. Next base: position 105,581,537 of record NC_090748.1, read on the forward strand.
CTTCTTTAGCAGACAGCCAGTTTCCATTCTATCAACATGGCCAAACCACCTCAATACATTCATATCCACTCTAGCCGCTAACTCATTTCTTACACCCGTTCTCACCCTCACCACTTCGTTCCTAACCCTATCTACTCGAGATACACCAGCCATACTCCTTAGACACTTCATCTCAAACACATTCAATTTCTGTCTCCCCGACGCTTTCATTCCCCACAACTCCGATCCATACATCACAGTTGGTACAATCACTTTCTCATACAGAAATCTCTTTACATTCATGCCCAACCCTCTATTTTTTACTACTCCCTTAACTGCCCCCAACACTTTGCAACCTTCATTCACTCTCTGACGTACATCTGCTTCCACTCCACCATTTGCTGCAACAACAGACCCCCCAAGTACTTAAACTGATCCCCCTCCTCAAGAAACTCTCCATTCAACATGACATGCAACCTGAACCACCTTCCTTTCTCGTACATCTCATAACCTTACTCTTAACCACATTAAATCAAAACTTCCTTCTCGTACACACCCTTCCAAATTCTGTCACTAATCGGCCAAGCTTCTCTTCCGAGTCTGCAACCAGTACAGTATCATCCGCAAACAACAACTGATTTACCTTCCATTCATGGTGATTCTCGTCTACCAGTTTCAATCCTCGTCCAAGCACTCGAGCATTCACCTCTCTCACCACTCCATCAACATATAAGTTAAACAACCACGGCGACATCACACATCCGTGTCTCAGCCCCACTCTCACCGGAAACCAATCGCTCACTTCATTTCCTATACTAACATATGCTTTACTACCTGTGTAGAAACTTTTCACGGCTTACAACAACCTTCCACCAACTCCATATAACCTCATCACATTCCACATTGCTTCCCTATCAACTCTATCATATGCTTTCTCCAGATCCATAAACACAACATACACCTCCTTACCTTTGCTAAATATTTCTCGCATATCTGCCTAACTGTAAAAATCTGATTCATACAACCCCTACCTCTTCTAAAACCACCCTGTACTTCCAAGATTGCATTCTCTGTTTTATCCTTAATCCTATTAATCAGTACCCTACCATACACTTTTCCAACTACACTCAACAAACTAATACCCTTTGAATTACAACACTCATGCACATCTCCCTTACTCTTATATAGGGGTAAAATACATGCAAAAACCCAATCTACTGGTACCATTGACAACACAAAACACATATTAAACAACTCACCAACCATTCAAGCACAGTCACACCCTCTTCCTTCAATATCTCAGCTCTCACACCATCCATACCAGATGCTTTTCCTACTCTCGTGTCATCTAGTGCTCTCCTCACTTCCTCTCTTGTAATCTCTCTCTTAGTCTCATCTCCATCACCGGCACCTCAACACCTGCAATAACAATTATATCTGCCTCCCTATTATCCTCAACATTCAGTAAACTTTCAAAATATTCCGTCCACCTTTTCCTTGCCTCCTCTCCTTTTAAAAACCTTCCATTTCCATCTTTCACTGTCTCTTCATTTCTTGAACCAGCCTTCCTTACTCTCTTCACTTCTTTCCAAAACTTCTTATTCTCTTCATATGAATGACCCATTCTATTGATCAATATCTTTTAGTAAGATATTTATATAAACATATGTTCTTGGTTATATATATATATATATATATATATATATATATATATATATATATATATATATATATATATATATATATACTGTATATACATATCTATATACTGTATATATATATATATATATATATATATAATATATATATATATATATATATGTATATATATATATATATATATATATATATGTATGTATGTATGTATGTATGTATGTACGTACGTACGTATGTATACATGTTAGTTCTCCTATTTCATTTATTTCTTAATTTCCCTGTTTCCTATAAAGTATTTGCATTCTTTTGAAGCATATTTTCTGTTACCAATCCTTTTAAGATTATTCTAAAAGTCTGAAAAATACGTTTCCCTCATCTTCATTTAGGAAAGGAGGTTGGCAAGCAGGTTCTTTGAAGGTAACGTAATTTTTCAGACTTTTTCAGACTTTTTCAGACTTTTTTTTCCAGGAGTACTCTTACTGAATTCAACCCTCTCTTACCCCCTTGAA
>NC_090748.1:105603680-105606180 GCF_036898095.1 Palaemon carinicauda
CATCAAGGAAATCTTATAGTGCCAGTCGCAGGTCGATTGGTGGAACGTTGTACAAATTTGTCGCGACAAATGTGCCGTGGCTGATTATTTTTTGCCAGCGCTAACGAAGAAATGAAAATAGATACCGGTCTCTAAATCGTGCATCATATGCACTATTAAATATGTGCATTAAAAACGGTAAACATACTGGAATAAATGTTGCCAGGTATTTACATTTTAAAAACGTATATATATCTATATATATATATATATATATATATATATATATATATATATATATATATATATATATATATATACATATATATATACATATATATTGACGTAAAGGAGTGATATGACAGTCATTAACCCGTTGAAAGATTACAAAGCAGGACATTTCACTGAGATACGTCTGAGAATGTTATATTTTTACAGAGAATTTCCGATTAAAATTCCGTGTTTTTTTAAGTGTGTAAAATACGTTGAATCTTTTTTCCTTTTGGTTGACGTTTCAGATGAATGCACATAGCACCCACCAGGGGTGCCAAATCTGGTACCTTGAACTGGAGTAAAATCTCAAACAGACCTTGCTACTCGATTATATGAACACGATCGTGTAAATCCCATTCACGTACTATGATGATAGTCCATTTCTTTTAGCGAGTCATATTTGCACCGACTCGCAACGGTGCCCTTTTAACTCGGAAAAGTTTCCTGGTCGCTGATTGGTTAGAATTATCTTGTCCAACCAATCAGTGATCAGGAAACTTTTCCGAGCTAAAAGGGCACCACTGCGAGTCGGTGCAAATATGAATCGCTAAAAGAAATGGACTATAGTTTAAGTGTAATTGGCAAAAGAAAACAAGTGCCCAGATTTAACCCTTGCCCTGCCATCAGAGGTCACCAATTGACCCCGGCTCTTAAAAATGTGTGCGAATCAGATGCCATGAAGCAGCAAGGAAATTAATATATTTTGATTCTACATCCAAAAACATAAACAGGTACACAAAAAATTAAAACATTCAAAAGTCAAACCATCTTGCAAGTCATGAAGCTCACAAAGGGAATCAAAACATTGAATATAACCTCAATCAACATACAAAATTAGAAATTGGTACACAAAAAACTCAAACATTCAAAAGTCAAACCATCTTGCAAGTCATGAATCTCACAAAGGGGAATCAAAACATTGGAAATATCCTTAATCTACATCCAAAAACAATAACTGGTCAACAAAAAATTAAAACATTCAAAAGTCAAACCATCTTGCAGGTCATGAAGCCCACAAAGGCAATCAAAACATAAAATATATCCTCAATCAACATCCAAAATATAAAACTTGTAAACAAAACATTATAACATTCAAAAGTCAAAAACCATCTTGCAAGTCATGAAGCCCACAAATGGAATTAAAACATTGAATATATCCTCAATATACACACAAAAACAATAACTGGTAAAAAAAACATTAAAACATTCAAAGGTGAACCCATGTTGCAAGTCATGAAGCTCACAAAGGGGAATCAAAACATTGAATATATCCTCAATATACATAAAATACCCTGGTATACAAAACATTAAAACATTCAAAACATTGGAAATATCCTCAATATACACCCCAAAAAAATAACTGGTAAAAAAAAACATTAAAACATTCAAAGGTCATCCCATGTTGCAAGTCATGAAGCTCACAAATGGAATTAAAACATTGAATATATCCTCAATATACATAAAATACCCTGGTATACAAAACATTAAAACATTCAAAACATTGGAAATATCCTCAATATACACACACAAACTATAACTGGTAAAAAAAAAAAAAACATTAAAACATTCAAAGGTCAAACCCTCTTGCAAGTCATGAAGCCCACAAAGTAAATCAAAATATTGAATATATCCTCAATATATATAGAATACCCTGGTATACAAAACATTAAAAACATTGGAAATATCCTCAATATACACACAAAAACAATAACTGGTAAAAAAACCCATTAAAACATTCAAAGTTCAACCCATGTTGCAAGTCAGGAAACCCACAAAACAAATCGAAACATTGCAAGAACATTCATCTGAATTGCACGTATCTCATAAAGTGTTCTTGCAACATGACTAAACCGCAGTCGGTAGGAGACAACGGTTGGCTAGGCTCCGGTAAATCTTGCATAACTAGTGCAGAGAGAGAGATGACAGTTCGGTACACCAACAGTGAATTAATACAGAACTCGAGGAACTGGGAATTTCGGCGACGAAATTTACTGCTTGTCAGAATTTCAAAGTTGAACAGACGGCGGTGGCAGGTTAATATATATTTGGGTTTCATATATTGGTCAATTTATTTTTCTTAGGTTGTTCTTCATCCATCTTTACAATGGAGAGAGAGAGAGAGAGAGAGAGAGAGAGAGAGAGAGAGAGAGAGAGAGAGAGAGAGAGAGAGAGAGAGAGAGAGTGTGTGTGTTAGGGAATAGAAGATTGCAGAAGAATGATGTTTCGTGATCAAGAAATGTATAAAGTT
>NC_090748.1:105611180-105613680 GCF_036898095.1 Palaemon carinicauda
ACATCCCACCAATGAAAGAACTCTGTTTTAATTAAAGAATTATGGTAGAAATGTCTGGAGATGTTGAAGAACGGAAGGCTGAAAGGTATTGTCATTGAAGGGGAGAAAGTATGGTGAAGTGGTGGAAATGTAGCTGAGTGAATAAGCAGGAGTGTAAAGAATGAATGAATTAGTGATATAAATTATTCATAATTGCTCCATTAAGAAATGTAGGTAACCTATTCATAATTGCTCCATTGAAAGGTAAAGAAATTATTCATAATTACTTCGTTGAAAGGTAAAGAAATTATTCATAATTGCTCCATTGAAAGGTAAAGAAATTATTCATAATTGCTTCATTAAAAAGGATAAAGAAATTATTCATAATTGCTCCGTTGAAAAAGGTAAAGAAATTATTCATAATTGCTCCATTAAAAAGGGTAGAGAAATTATTCATAATTGCTTCGCTAAAAAGGGAAATAAATTATTCACAACTGCTTTGTTAAATAAGGAAATAAATTATTCATAATTGTTTCATTATAAAAGGCAGAGAAATTATTCATAATTGCTCTGTTAAAAGGGGTAAAGAAATTATTCATAATTGCTTCATTAAAAAAGGTAAAGAAATTATCCATAATTGCTTCGTTAAAAAAGTAAAGAAATATACATATACAAGTATGTATATATATATATATATATATATATATATATATATATATATATATATGTATATATATATATATATATATATATATATATATATATGAATATATATATACATAAATATATATATATATATATATATATATATATATATATATATATATATATATGTATATATATACATATATATATATGTGTGTGTAGATATATATATATATATATAAATATATATATATATATATATATATATATATATATATACTGTATATATATGTGTATATATATATACATATATATATATATATATATATATATATATATACACATATACATATACATACCCATAAAGAACTATGTTGGTTTCCCCAGCTGCTAAACCTGTCACAACCTAAGCCTCTTGATCTATTGTCAATTTTAGGGGAATCCTCAAAGCGTCTTCAATAAATCCAAGTCACGTAGCGGTGACCGAAAGCAAACTCCAGAAACCATCATGTCTTTGAGGAATAAAAACTTGCGTTTTTCTTCTTTTTTTTCCGAAGCTGACACCAGGTAAAAAGGGGCTCATTTTTCTTGCTGACCGGCCAATTCCTTCGCTATTGTTGGCGAATGCACTGGAGGGAGCGAATATACCTATTTGCATTGATGTGGTTGGCGCCATTCCAAAGCGTTCAAAAATTGTGAAAATAATATTCTTTTGCAATATGATAAGAAGGGGGTTGGTGGTGCATTCAGCTGATTTATGGATTATATAATGGTTCCTTTTTTTGCGAAGAGCCAGCTTCTTGCAACAAGTGTCAGACAATGTAAAAAGAAGTCTTGTATGTTTTTTTTTTTCTTTTTTGCAACATAATTTAAAAGTAATTATATAATGGTTTCTTTTTTGCAAAGAGGCTGTGTCTAGTCGGAAGGGTCTAAAAGAAAAAATTTCTGGTATATACTTTGTATGTTAGATGGCTATATAAAATTGTATATAATTTTATCTCTCGTACAAGTAAAAAAACCTAAAATTTAGCTTTTTCTAGTGTTACTAAAGTATAAGTGTACTAGGTCGATTAAAATAAAAAAAGGACAATTACATGATAATGTTAAATGATTTAAAAATAAGAACCGCTTACATTAATGCTGTTTCACACCACATAACATTTACCATGAACCATTAAAATAGTGTTGAACTAATATCCATAGCAAAATCAAATATTCTTGTAAAGAATATAATTTGTAAATATTCATGTTATTGAAACATTTAGCTATTTTTCCAAACACGCAACTTTTCTCATCCCAAGACTGAATTTTAGTAAGTAAATCTAAAATATTTTGAAAAAGTTCGTGAATATTTTTTTCTATACTTTTAAAAAGATAAAACGTTTAGAGGAAGTAATCCTGGATTTAGTCTGTTCCAGGTATCCCCAAAGTGTCAATATCGACCTCTTGGGTCTGGATGTGACAATCCAGAGGTCAATAAATTCTTTTGGGGTGAAAAGTGGATTAACACAAAAGCTAAGGTTATTTTGCATTGTGGTTAAAAGCTCACTTTGGCAAAAGTAACTGCAAATATTTGAAGAAATGCAACTATTGATGAGCATGATAGATTTTAGGGTTGTTTTGCATTGTGGTTAAAAGCTCCCTTTTGCAGAAGCAATTGCGAAAATTTGAAGAAATGCAACTTCTGATGAGCATGATTGATTTTAGGGGTTTTTGCATTGTGGTTAAAAGCTTACTTTTGCAGAAGCAATTGCAAAGATTTTAAGAAATGCAACTTTTGATGAGCATAATTGAGTTTAGGGTTGTTTTGCATTGTGGTTAAAAGCTTACTTTTGCAGAAGCAATTGCAAAGATTTTAAGAAATGCAACTTTTGAT
>NC_090748.1:105626106-105628606 GCF_036898095.1 Palaemon carinicauda
GATATTATTACTCATTATAATATATCTAATATTAGAAAACATGTATGATATAGTTCAATATAATATAATCAATATAATGAATTTAATCAAATTGCCTCAAAAAAAAAAAAAAAAAAACTTGAGTGATGTCATCCACTAACTCTAAAATCAGATTTCAGATATTATTACACATTATAATATATTTAATATTAGAAAACGTGTATGATATAGTTCAATATAATATAATCAATATAACGAATTTAATCAAATAGCCTCAAAAAAAAAAAAAAAAGAAAGAAAAAACCTTGAGTGATGTCATCCACTACCTCTAAAATCAGATTTCTGTGCAGCTCAGCGCTGGGCCAACGAGATTTGATATTGATTTCAATGCATAGGAAATACCTTGGTCAAAGTGCTCGGGAACTGTCATTGATTGAGTGGTGGATCTTCGTGAAATTTGGTTTCGTAACTACGGGAGTCAAGCATGGCAGGGGAGGAAATGTGTAAAGATGACGTCCTTATTTGAAAAAGCAGCACTTTTCCATTACGAAATCGACAAAATTTCAACTTTTCATCTCCATTGAATTTATCTCGACCTGATTAACTTTCTTTTCTAGACAATTTTCTAATATTATTTGCATGTATTTTGTTTAAGAGATTTTGTGTCTCTTATAAATGCAGAGCTCTGCATCCTTATTAAAAAAAAAAAAAAAAAAAAAAAAAAAAAAAAAAAAAGCAATTTTCCATTACGAAATCGACAAAATTTCAACTTTTCTTCTCCCTTGAATTTTACCTCGACCTAATTAATTTGATTTTCTGGACAATTTTCGAATATTATTTACATATATTTTTTTTGAAAGATTTTAATGTCGCTTAGAAAATATAGAGATATCATCCCTAAAAAAAAAAAAGCACCAATTTTCCATTACGAAATCGACAAAATTCCAACTTTTCACCTACCTTTTAAGTTTATATCGATCTATTCATTTTTCTATTCTGGACAATTTTCGAATATTATTTATATGTATTTTGTTTGAGAGACTTAGTGTCTCTTAGAGAAAATGTAGAGCTGATATCCCTATTTAAAGAAAAGCAGCAATTTTCCATCACGAAATCGAAAAAAAAACAACTTTTTACCTCCTTTTAATTTTATCACGACCTAATTAATTTTCTTTGGATAATTTTCGAATATTATTTATATGTATTTTGTCTGAGAGATTTAATGTCTCTTAGAAGGAGTACCTGTAGAGTTGGCATCCCTTATTAAAAAACAAGCAGCAATTTTCCATTACGAAATTGACAAAACTTAAACTTTTCACCTCCATTTAACTTTATCTCGACCTAATTAATTTTCTTCTCTGGACAATTTTCGAATATTATTTACATGTATTTTGTCTGAGAGGTTTAGTGTCTCTTAAAAAATGTAGAGGTGACATCCCTATTTAAAAAAAGAAAGAAAAAAAAAGCAGCAATTTTCCATTACGAAATCGACAATATTCCAGCTTTTCACACCTCTTTCATTTTATGTTAACCTAATTAATTTTCTTTTCTGGAAAATTTTCCAATATTATTTACATGTATTTTGTTTGAGGGATCTAGTGTCTTAAAAAATGTAGAGGTGACATCCCTATTTAAAAGAAAAAAACAGCAATTCTCCATTACAACCTTCCAACCTTTCTCTCGTCCTTCCACCGACCAGGCTGGCCTCGTCCCCACGTACTGTGGTACCAAAACGGCCGCCTAATAGACGACCAAATGGACGAAGAACCGGAGGACTCGCCCAATATCGTGGATGAAGCGCCCGCCCATTCCAAACCTTTAGTGATCTCCAATACATTTCTCCAGGGACCGCCCACCAGGAGACCTATGCGAGTCTCCAGGAACATTGACCTGCATCCTCCTAAAAATAGGATTTTGAAGGGGTCCAAGAAACACCCGAATTTTTCCGTGCAGAATACACTCACGCTGGGCCCATTCACGCGAGCCGATCTGAAGAAGCTGGTCACTTGCGAGGCTACGAACACAAATTTGACGTCGGCTAAAAGTGCGCCGGTGATGATCGATATGAATTGTAAGTATGATTTTTATATTTATGATAATTATGTAAGGAAATTCAATATTTCAGAAATTGCGCGTTATTTAATTTATCATACATACACGGTAAACTGTGTATTTTAAAATATACACAATTTTCCCATTTAGTTTTATGTATGCAAATTCAATATTTCATGAATTGCGTGTTATTTAATTTATCATACATACAAGGAAAATTGTGTATTTTAATTCAAAATATATACACTTTTCCCCTTCAATATCTATGTATGTAAATTCAATATTACATAAATTGTGGGTTATTTTCTATAACATACATACACGGAAAACTGTGTATTTTAAAATACATACACGTTTCCCCTTTAATTTTATGTATGTAAATTGAATATTCCATAAATTACGCATTATTTTATAGAACATACATACACGGTAGACTGTGTATTTCAATTTGAAATATACACACTTTACC
>NC_090748.1:105636106-105643606 GCF_036898095.1 Palaemon carinicauda
TTTTTTCCTTTACTAAAGTCTATTAGAAATGATGAATGGTTCTGAGAAAGCAATACTCCTAATCCCACTTTAATTTCTAAATTAAACTTGACTTCTCTCACATACACATTTTGCAACACGCATTGCTTTCATCAGGGAATTGATTGATATTCTCAAAGCATGTCAGGCAACAGTGAAGGGTTTTGTTTTTTATTTACTGGCACATCAATGAAGGTCGAAAGGTTCATACGGATAATATGTATATGTATATAAATATAAATATATATATATATATATATATATACATATATAGATACACACACACACACACATATATATATATATGTATATATATATATATATATATGTGTGTGTGTGTGTGTGTATATATAAATGTATATATATACATACATATATATATATATATATATATATACGAGAGAGGAGAGAGAGAGAGAGAGAGAGAGAGAGAGAGAGAGAGAGAGAGAGAGAGAGAGAAAACGGCAATAGTTTACATAAATGCTTCAAATAAAGAAGACCTCCTGATATGAAAAAGTTAACTCCAAACCCTTAGGCCACTTAACCTTTAAACTGCAAATCATAATAAAATCTCTGTTACAATTTGATAAACCAATAACAATAATAACAACAAATATTGACGTATGTATGTTTTTCTTTTGAAGATTTACCTCAACGCCGACATACAGCATCATCACTTACACGCCCATGACTGAACTAGATTATGGAACACTGCTTTGCTGGGCTGAAAATGCCATTGGACAGCAGTCGCTCCCTTGCGTCTTCCATATCGTGCCGGCTGGTGAGTGTTAAGATTGCATTGATGTTCTCTGATGCTGAGAGAAACTCAGTTGTTTTCTACTTAGTGTAAATATTGGTACATTTTGAGTATAAAGATTGTCTTGATGTTCTCCTATGCTGAGAAACTCAGTTGTTTTCTACTTAGTGTAAATATTGATGTAGGTTGAGTGTTAAGATTGCATTGATGTTCTTTGATGCTGAGAGAAACTCAGTTGTTTTCTACTTAGTGTAAATATGGATGTAGTTTGAGTATAAAGATTGTCTTGATGTCCTTTCATGCTATGAGAAACTCGGTTGTTTTAGTTTCAGTATAAAGATTGTTTTGATGTTCTCTGATGCTGAGAGAAACTCGGTTGTTTTCTACGTAATTTAAATATTGATGTAGTTTAAGTATAAAGATTGTTTTGATGATCGCTGAAGCTGCAAATATAAAAATTTTCTTGATGTTCTTTGATGCTAACAGAAACTCAGTTGTTTTCTACTTAATGTAAATATTGATGCAGTTTCAGTATAAAGATTGTCTTGATGTTATCCGATGCTGAGAAACTCATTTGTTTTCTACTTAGTATAAATATTGATGTAGTTTGAGTATAAATAATGATAGTAATAACAATAATAATAATAACTTTATTACTAAGCTAATCTCTTTCCTGCTTTCTCTTATTCCCTCTTCTGCCAGCCAAACAAAGGATAAGTTTTATCTCTCTCCTCCACAGATGTGCTCTATCTTTCCTTACTGTGTATTTCTGCCTCAATTTTTCCCGGGGAAGAAGTCGATCTTTATTTTTTCCTATAAAGAGAAATAGTTTCCGAGTGTCTTTTGTTTGTGGCGTAGAAAGACCGCAATTTTTTACGCCTTCTCGCATATATAAGTATTGAAATTTCAAGTTTGTTGTTCTGGTCGATATTTTCTTCTCTCGTCAGTCTTACTTTCTGTCCTTTCTCCTGTCCTTTCTCTTCGTTGTTTTTATATATACTTTATTTCTAACAAGAGAAGGTTATATATTCATCATCATCATCATCATCATCATCATCATCATCATCATCATCATCATCCTTATTTTTCATAATTTAAACTCATTCTTTAGATCATTTCTAACACATGCGATGCTTTCTGTACCGTCTTTAGGAATAGTTAATATTTTCATCATCATCATCATCCTCTTCATCATCATCATCATCATCATCACCATTATTTTTCTTAATCTAAACTAATTCTTTACATCATTTCTAACATATATGATGCATTCTTTACGGTTTTGAAGAATAGTTCATATTTTCATCATCATCATCATCCTTATCATCATCATTAATTTTCATAATTTAAACTCATTCTTTACATAATTTATAACACATGTGATGCCTTTTATACTGTCTTCAACAATAGTTAATATTTCCTCCTCATCATCATTATTTTCCACCCCTTTTTTAAAAAGTCGTTCTTCACATTCTTTTTGACACATGTGATGCATTTTATTCTATATTCAAGAATAGTTTATATATTTTTCCTCATCATCATTATTTTTCTTCATTTTCTTAAAGTCATTCTTCACATCCTTTTAATACACATGTGATGCCTTTTATTGTGTTTTCAAGAATAGTTTATATATTCTTCCTCATCATCATTATTTTTCTTCATTTTCTTAAAGTCATTCTTCACATTCTTTTAATACACATGTGATACATTTTATTTTATCTTCAAGAATAGTTTATATATTCATCCTCATAATCATTATTTTTCTTAATTTTTTTTAAAGTCATTCTTCATATTCTTTCAAACATATATGAAGCCTTTTATTCTATTTTCAAGAATAGTTTATACATTCATCCTCATCATTATTATTTTTCTTCATTTTCTAAAGTATTCTTTACATTCTTTCTGACACATGGGATGCCTTCTATACGGTCTTCAGGAATAGTTATTATATTCATCATCGTCATCATCATTTACAAACATCGCCTTTTCAATTATGTCTGTTTAGGATATTTTTCTTGCATATCCAAATCAATCACCACACTCTTGCCGCTTTATATTATTCCTTAATAGTTTCTTTTAATCATATCACCCTCCTTATCATCACATCTCTTAATATTTAAGTATATTAATCTGTTATGTTTTTTTATATTATTCCTTGATAGTTTTTTAATCATATCATCCTTCTTATCGCCATATCTCTTAATATTTAAGTATATTAATCTGTTATGTTTTTTGAGTTTCGATGTCTTCCATAAGCAGCTTTATATGAAAAGTAAACAAACAAATAATGTTTTATTGATAGTTTTGTCTCAAATAATATTGATATCAGACGTTGTTAATGTTTCGTATTTTCATTGAATAATAATATCAGTTTACTCACAAAAAATCCCATCTTAGATCGCCATGCAATATATTATATATATTAGTCTCATATATTCCCATTAATCTTATTTCTCTATAATAACTGTACAGTATATCAATACATTTATAATATCCATATACACATACATTCAGTAGCTCTACATTCTCTAGTTGCTTTAGGAAAATGAACCATATTCTCCCACCAATACATCCATTCATTGGAAACTAATGCCATTCATGTTCTGGTAAAACATCGTACAGGATTTGTAAACAATTCTCGGTCTTCAATAGCTTAGCTTCGCATTGCCTGAGTGCTCAAAAGACAGCAATGGGAATATACAGTAATTCACCAGATCCATCTGTATTGTTAAAAAACCAAAACGTAATTTTAATCGGAAATTCTGATAGATCTGTACCCTAAAAAACCGTAATTTTAATCGGAAATTTTGATAGATCTGTACCCTAAAAAACCGTAATTTTAATCGGAAATTCTGATAGAGCTGTACCCTAAAAAACCCTAATTTTAATCGGAAATTCTGATAGAGCTGTACCCTAAAAACTCGTAATTTTAATCGGAAATTCTGATAGAGCTGTACCCTAAAAAACCGTAATTTTAATCGGAAATTCTGATAGAGCTGTACCCTAAAAAACCGTAATTTTAATCGGAAATTCTGATAGAGCTGTACCCTAAAAACCGTAATTTTAATCGGAAATTCTGATAGAGCTGTACCCTAAAAAACCGTAATTTCAATCGGAAATTCTGATAGAGCTGTACCCTAAAAAACCGTAATTTTAATCGGAAATTCTGATAGAGCTGTACCCTAAAAAACCGTAATTTTAATCGGAAATTCTGATAGAGCTGTTCCCTAAAAAACCGTAATTTTAATCGGAAATTCTGGTAGATCTGTACCCTAAAAAACCGTAATTTTAATCGGAAATTCTCCTTAGATATAAACTCTCTCATCCGTATTTCAGTAAAATACAGGTGACCGTAATTTTACCTTGTTTTGACATTCTCTTTTACGGGTTAGTGACCGTATTATCACTCCACTTTAATCGGAAATTCTCCGTATAAATATACTCTCCTCATCCATATTTCAGTAAAATACAAGTGACAGTAATTTTTACCCTACTTCGTGAGTACATTTTACCGGTTGGTGCCCGTAATATCACTCCTATACGTCAATATATTCGTTTTTAAAACGTTCAATGTCTGGTAACATATATTCCATGATTTTTACGGATTTTTACGGTAAATCTTTAACATTGTAGTTTTTCCTCTTGTCCTTTCTTCTCTATACGTATGACATTATAATTTCATTTATGACGTCACATGAGGATTTCATATATTTTAAAAATTCACAAAATATTTTATCTCTATTTGATACGTTTCGGTCAGTTAATTTCAGTATTATTTCGTTTAAATGTTTTCTAAAATATTAGAGACATACTTTCCCATATGTTTACTCAACGTATAATATTTTTATTTCATTTAAAAGCTTTACAATGTTAATAATTCTGGCTATTATTTATGAGGCAGACTGTATCTTCAACAGATTATTTTTTTTTCCCAAAGATATTATCATGCAACCTTTCACACTCCTTGCGTCTTTTATATTTTCATTTTCTCTTTACTTTATGTCGTCTTGAACACTTTTATTTCTAATTCCTCTGTTTAAACAATTCATATTGATTTAAATTCGCTTTTCCATTAAAAAAACATAAGAAGGATTCAAATCACTATTCCTCATTTGATTTCCCATATTAATCTTTCTTTGGTTTAACTTTCCTTCTTCTTCTTCCCCACCGTTATCCTTACACTAAGGGGTCGGTTGCCTATTGCACCCTTTCCAATACCTTTTATCAAAGGCCTCTTCTTCCACCAAACCTTTGATTTAATTATCATTCTTCTTTTCCACCGTTATCCCTACATTAAGGGGTCGGTTGCCTGATATGCCCTCTCCAATACCTTCTAGCAAAGGCATCCTCTTCCATCAAACCTTTGGTTTAATTATCATTCTTCTTCTTCCCAACCGTTATCCCTACATTAAGGGGTCGGTTGCCTATTGCACCCTTTCCAATACCTTTTATCAAAGGCATCCTCTTCCACCAAACCTTTGGTTTGATTTTCATTCTTCTTCTTTCCCACCGTTATGCTTACATTAAGGGGTCAGTTGCCTGATGTGCCCTCTCTAAAACCTTCTATCAATGGCTTGCTCTTCTACAAAACCTTTGGTTTAATTTTCATTCTTCTTCTTCCGCACAGTTATCCTTACATTAAGGGGTCGGTTGCCTATTGCACCTTCTCCAATACATTTTATCAAAGCCATCCTCTTCCACCAAACCTTTGATATGATTTTCCTTCTTCTTTCCCACCGTTATCCTTACATTAAGGGGTCGGTTGCCTGATGCTCCCTCTCCAATACTTTCTATCAAAGACACCCTCTTCCATAAATCCTTTGTTTAATTGTCATTCTTTTTCTCCACCGTTATTCCTACATTAAGGGGTCGGTTGCCTTGATGTGTCCTCTATAATACCTTCTATCAATGCCATCCTCTTCCACCAAATCTTTGGTTTAATCATCATTCTTCTTTCCCACCGTTATCCTTACACTAAGGGGTCGGTTGCCTAATACGTCCTCTATAATACCTTCTATCAAAGGCATCCTCTTCCATCAAACCTTTGGTTTAATTATCATTCTTTTTCTTCCTTACCGTTATCCTTACATTAAGGTTTCGGTCACCTGATGCGCCCTCTCCAATACTTTTTATCAAAGGCATGGCCTTTTACCAAACCTTTGGTTTGATTTTCATTCTTCTTTCCCACCATTATCCTTACATTAAGGTTTCGGTCGCCTGAAGCGCCCTCTCCAATACTTTCTATCAAAGGCATGACCTTTTACCAAACCTTTGCTTTAATTTTCATTTTATATCCGTAATATCATCTCTTGAGCTTGGAAGCATAAAGAGACGCATTTTGCCTTTTTCTTTTATTTACCAAGTCCACAAAAGGTAGTTTTCATTACGTCCGCTCTTTGCAGCATCCAAGACCATCTTTTCGTCTCCTACAGGGATTTTCATTCTCTTCTCGAGACAGCGTGATCTACTGTTTTTATCCATCTTCTCTAAAACCGGGTCTTTACCAACTTTTGTCTCGTGTTAGGGTCTTTCCACTGGCGATATTAAACAGTTTCGTTCTCCACTTACCTTTTTTATGGTCTCTTAAGAATTTCATGAAGGGGCTACAGTAAGAATTCTTTTAAGCTTCAAGACATAGAGGCGTTTTTCTTTTATGTTAGAAGACCCATTTTTTTGTGGAATAGATAAACTGATATTTTACACGCAAACAGAATAAGCGCTTGAAGTTTTTTTTTTTTTCTAGAACTGACAAACTGTTTTCAGTCAAATGAAAGATTTTACTTTTTCGAAGAGTGGGTAATATTATGTTTGTTTATCTTTTGGAAAACTTGGGCTATAGTAAGAAATATTTAGAGCTTAAAGACATAGTATTTTTTTTGTAGATTTCCCCTTTTTTCGTAGATATAGACTGACATTTTACACGCAAATTAATAAGCACTTGAATTTTTCTTTTTTATCTGACAAACAGTCAAATGAGAGATTTTACTATTTCAAAAAGTGGGTAATATCATGTTTGTATGTTTATCTTTTGGAAAACTTGGGCCACAGTAAGAAATATTTAGAGCTTCAGGACAAATAGTTTTTTCGTTTGTGTGTGTAGACTTCACCTTTTTATTTCGAATAGATAAACGGACTTTTTACACGCAAACAGAATAAACACTTGCTAAAGTTTTTTATTTGAACAAACGAGTTGATTTTAGTCAAATGAGAGATTTTACTTTTCAAATGGCGGGTACATTTGGTTGTTATCTTTGTACATTATCGCAAATAAGGTTAACATTCTTCAAACAACATAAGAGTATTACGCTTTGTACAGAAAGAAGCAGTTTCTCTCTCTCTCTCTCTCTCTCTCTCTCTCTCTCTCTCTCTCTCTCTCTCTCTCTCTCTCTCTCTCTCTCTCTCTCTCTCTCCGGCTTACTACAAAATCTAAGCAGTACGAGTTTCAAGCTTTCTTTTAAATTAACCCTTTTACCCCCAGGGTATTTGGAAATTTCCAACCCTTAAGCCCCCTGGGGTTATTTTTTTTTCAAGCACATTTTGCAGTATATATTTTTAAAATTGCTCTAACTGCCTTAATTTTTGTCATAGAGAGGTCAGGTTGGTCTCATTCTCTTGGAAAATGCCTGAAGTTTCTAAAAAAATTATCAAAAATATGCAATACAAATTTTAAATAGCAGTTTTTTTGCAAGGACGTACCGGTACGTCCATGGGGGGTAAAGGGATGA
>NC_090748.1:105651462-105656462 GCF_036898095.1 Palaemon carinicauda
GTCCTTGAGACAACCAAACTCCTACTCTCTCTCTCTCTCTCTCTCTCTCTCTCTCTCTCTCTCTCATCTCTCTCTCTCTCCTAGGATAACAATCAAATGTATAGGATTATAAAAACTAATTCACAATATCCAAGAGCAAATGAAATATGCTAATGAGCTCCCAAGTCTTTGAGACATCTAAAATCCTTGATTCTCCTTGTAACACACCTCTCTCTCTCTCTCCTCTCTCTCTCTCTCTCTCTCTCCTCTCTCTCTCTCTCCTCTCTCTCTCTCTCTCTCTCTCTCTCTCTCTCTCAAGAATAACAGTACGTTGCACAAAATCATAAAAACTCTAAACGTTTAAACTAATTCGCTCTACCCAAAGCAAATGAAGTCACAGCTGATAGACTAAATAGTCCTTGAGACAACCCAACTCCTACTCCTCTCTCTCTCTCTCTCTCTCTTCTCTCTCATCTCTCTCTCTCTCTCTCTCTCTCTCTCTCTCTCTCTCTCTCGCTAGTGAAGGAAGTTGAAAAACATTTTTTTTTATATTGCCGAGAATGAAGACAAGACCTTGACGTTTAATGTAGAATTCTCTCTCTCTCTCTCTCTCTCTCTCTCTCTCTCTCTCTCTCTCTCTCTCTCACTCTCTCTCTCTCTCTCTCTCTCTCTCGTGAAGGAAGTTGAAAAAGAATTTATTTTATATTGCCGAGATGAAGACAAGACCTTGATGTTTAATGTAGAATTCTCTCTCTCTCTCTCTCTCTCTCTCTCTCTCTCTCTCTCTCTCTCTCTCTCTCTCTCTCTCTCTTACCTGAAACTCTGGCTTGGCCCCTGTCAGGGTGTGCCCCTGGGTACCGGCTGCGCCACCCTCAGGAAGAAAACTTGGTGCAGCCCTCCGTCGAAGCCCTTCTGACAAGCGACTATGAAAGAGTTTGAAGTCTGGTTGGTGACGGAACAGTTGGCCGGAGGGGTCAGGTTTTCCTGTGAAGGATTGAGAAAGGATATATCGTTTAAATAATTACTCTTCAGTTTCCCTGTGAAGGATTAAGGAAAGAGAAGTGATATCGATAATTATTTCGTTTTCCTGCGAAAGATTGAGAAAGGAGAAATCGTCTAATTATTACTGTTTAGTTTTCCTGTGAAGAATCAGGAATGGGTAGGTGGTATGGATAGTTATTGAGAAAGGAGAAATTGTCTAAATTATTACTGTTTAGTTTTCCTTCGAAGAATTAGGAATGGGTATGTGGTAGGGATAGTTATTTAGTTTTCCTTCGAAGGATTAGTAGGGAAAGTTCATTTGAATAATTACTGTTCAGTTTTCCTGCAAAAGAATTAAGAAAGAAGAGATGATATGGTTAATTATTTAATTTCCTGCGAAAGAATTAGGATAGGATAGGTGGCAAGGATAATAATTTCGTTTTCCTGTGGAAGTTGGAGAAAGGAAAAAACGATTAAATAATCATTGTTCGGTTTTCCTGCGAAGTATTAAGAAATGAGCGGTGATATGGATAATTATTTAGTTTTCCTACGAAGGATTAAAAGAGGGGAAGTGGTAGGAACGAATATTTAGTTTTCCGGAGAAGGATTAGAGAGATAATAGGGATAACTATTTCTGAAAAAGAATATGTACATTTTTACAAGGATATTTCCAATGATTCAGGGGCCAGTTATAATTAAAGATTATTCAATGAGCTACAACAAAAAATATATCAACAATTTCCATTCATTATTTCATTAATTTAAAAGAAAACTTGAAACTCGTACTGCTTAGATTTTTGTAGTAAACCGAAGTTAGAGAGAGAGAGAGAGAGAGAGTGAGAGAGATGAGAGAGAGAGATGGAGTGAGAGAGAGAGAGAGAGAGGGGGAGAGAGAGAGACCGCTGCTTCTATCTGTACAAAGCGTAATACTCTTATATTGTTTGAAAAATTTTAACCTTATTTGCGATAATGTACAAAGATAATAACCAAATGTACCCGCCCTTTGAAATGTAAAAACTCACATTTGACTAAAATCAACTCGCTTGTTCAAATAAAAAACTTCTACAAGTGTTTATACTGTTTGCATGTAAAAAGTCCGTTTATCTATTCGAAATAAAATGGCGAAGTCTACACAACCACAAAAGAAAAAAAACTATTTGTCCTGTAGCTCTAAATATTTCTATCTGTAGCCCAAGTTTTACCAATGATAAACATACAAACAGGATATTACCCACTCTTTGAAATAGTAAAATCTCTCATTTGACTGTTCGTCAGTTAAAAAAGAAAAACTCAAGTGCTTAATAATTTGCGTGTAAAATGTCAGTCTATATTTACGAAAAATGGGGAATTCCACACAGAAAACTATGTGTCTTCAAGATCCAAATATTTCTTACTATAGCCCAAGTTTTCCAAAAGATAAACAAACATAATATTACCCCACTCTTCGAAAAAGTAAAATCTCTTATTTGACTGAAAACAGTTCGTCAGTTTAAGAAAAAAAAAAAACTTCAAGTGCTTATTCTGTTTGCGTGTAAAACATCAGTTTATCTATTCCACAAAAAAAATGGGTCTTCTAACATGAAAGAAAAACGCCTCTATGTCTTGAAGCTTAAAAGAATCCTTACTGTAGCCCCTTCATGAAATTCTTAAGAGACCATAAAAAAGGTAAGTGGAGAACGAAACTGTTTAATATCGCCAGTGGAAAGACCCTAACACGAGACAAAAGTTGGTAAAGACCCGGTTTTAGAGAAGATGGATAAAAACAGTAGATCACGCTGTCTCGAGAAGAGAATGAAAATCTCTGTAGGAGACGAAAAGATGGTCTTGGATGCTACAAAGAGCGGACGTAATGAAAACTACCTTTCTGGACTTAGTAAATAAAGAAAAAGGCGAAATGCGTCTCTTTACGCTTCCAAGCTTAAGAGATGATATTACGGATATAAAATGAAAAGTAAACCAAAGGTTTGGTAAAAGACCATGCCTTTGATAGAAAGTATTGGAGAGGGCACATCAGGCAACCGAAACTTAATGTAAGGATAACGGTGGAAAAGAAGAATGAAAATTAAATTATAGGTTTGGTGGAAGAGGATACCTTTAACAAAAGGTATTGGAGAGGGCGTATCAGGCAACCGAAACCTTAATGTAAGGATAACGGTGGAAAAGAAGAATGAAAATTAAATTATAGGTTTGGTGGAAGAGGATACCTTTAACAAAAGGTATTGGAGAGGGCGTATCAGGCAACCGAAACCTTAATGTAAGGATAACGGTGGAAAGAAGAATGAAAATTAAATTATAGGTTTGGTGGAAGAGGATACCTTTAACAAAAGGTATTGGAGAGGGCGTATCAGGCAACCGAAACCTTAATGTAAGGATAACGGTGGAAAAGAAGAATGAAAATTAAATTATAGGTTTGGTGGAAGAGGATACCTTTAACAAAAGGTATTGGAGAGGGCGTATCAGGCAACCGAAAACCTTAATAGTAAGGATAACGGTTGAAAAGAAGAATGAAAATTAAATCATAGATTTGGTGGAAGAGGATACCTTTAACAAAAGGTATTGGAGAGGGCGTATCAGGCAACCGACCCCTTAATGTAGGGATAACGGTCGTAAGAAGAACGAAAAGGAAGTGTATACCTTTGATAGAAGGTACTATAGAGGACGCATCAGGCAACCGACCCCTTAATGTAAGAATAACGGTTTGAAAGAAGAATGAAAGTTAAACCAACGGTTTTGTCGGAAGAGGGGCCTTTGATAGAAGGTATTGGAGAGGGCGCATCAGGCAACCGACCCCATAGGGTAAGGATAACGGTGGGGAAGAAAAAGAAGAAAGTTAAACCAAAGAAAGATTAATATGGGAAATCAAATGAGGAATAATGATCTCAATCCTTCTTATGTTTTTTTTAATGGAAAAGCGAATTCAAATCAATATGAATTATGTAAACAGAGGAACCAGCAATAAAAGTGTTCAAGACGACATAAAGTAAAGAGAAAATGAAAATATAAAAGACGCAAGGAGTGTGAAAAGTTGCAAGATAATATCTTTGAAAAAAAATATAGTACTAAAATCTATGAAAGATGCAGCCTGTCTCATAAATAATAGCCAGAATTATTAACATTGTAAAGATTTTAAATGAAACATATGGGAAAGTATATATAACATTTAAGAAACATTTAAACGAAATAATACTGAAATTTACTGACCGAAACGTATCAAATAGAAATAAAATATTCTGTGAATTTTTAAAATATACGAAATCCTCATGTGACGTCATAAACGACAATATAACGACATACATATGAAGAAGAAAGGACAAGAGTAAAAACTAGTGTTTAAAAATGTCCAGTGAAAAAAAAAAATGGAAAATCATGGAATAAATGTTGCCAGACATTTAACGTTTTAAAAAACGAATATATTGACGTATAGGAGTGATATTACGGGCACCAACCGGTAAAATGTAATCACGAAGTAGGGTAAAAATTACGGTCACTTGTATTTTACTGAAATACGGTTGAGAAAAGTATATTTTTAGGGAGAATTTCCGATTAAAGTGGAGTGATAATACGGTCACTATCCCGTAAAAGAGAATGACATAATAAGATAAAATTACGGTCACCTGTATTTTACTGAAATACGGATGAGAGAGTTTATATCTAAGGAGAATTTCTGATTGAAATTATGGGTTTTTAATATACAATTGAATCTGAATTTCCGATTAAAATTACGGTTTTGTTTTTTAACAATACAGAGGGATCTTGTGAATTACTGTATATTCCATTGCTGTCTTTTGAGCACTCGGGCAACACGAAGCTAAGCTATTGAAGACCGAGAATTGTTTACAAATCCTGTACGATGTTTTACCAGAACATGAATGGCATTATTTTCCAGTGAATGGATGTATTGGTGGGAGAATATGGTTCATTTTCCTAAAGCAACTAGAGCATGTGGAGCTATTGAATGTATGTGTATATGGATATTATTAATGTATTGATATACTGTACAGTTATTATAGAGAAATAAGATTAATGGGAATATATGAGAC
>NC_090748.1:105661462-105663962 GCF_036898095.1 Palaemon carinicauda
AAGAATCCAAGATAGAAGGAAGAAAGTAATAAGACTGGTTGTATATATGATGAATGGAATATGAAGGATTAATAAGTATAAATCTATGAATGTAAAAGTTACAATGAATGTAAAAACTTTTGAAAAAGCTCTTCCTTTCAAAAGTAATCAAAAGTATTAAGAATCCAAGATAGAAGGAAGAAAGTAATAAGACTGGTTGTATATATGATGAATGGAATATGAAGGATTAATAAGTATAAATCTATGAATGTAAAAGTTACAATGAATGTAAAAACGTTTGAGAAAGCTCTTCCTTTCAAAAGTAATCAAAAGTATTAAGAATCCAAGATAGAAGGAAGAAAGTAATAAGACTGGTTGTATATATGATGAATGGAATATGAAGGATTAATAAGTATAAATCTATGAATGTAAAAGTTACAATGAATGTAAAAACTTTTGAAAAAGCTCTTCCTTTCAAAAGTAATCAAAAGTATTAAGAATCCAAGATAGAAGGAAGAAAGTAATAAGACTGGTTGTATATATGATGAATGGAATATGAAGGATTAATAAGTATAAATCTATGAATGTAAAAGTTACAATGAATGTAAAAACTTTTGAAAAAGCTCTTCCTTTCAAAAGTAATCAAAAGTATTAAGAATCCAAGATAGAAGGAAGAAAGTAATAAGACTGGTTGTATATATGATGAATGGAATATGAAGGATTAATAAGTATAAATCTATGAATGTAAAAGTTACAATGAATGTAAAAACTTTTGAAAAAGCTCTTCCTTTCAAAAGTAATCAAAAGTATTAAGAATCCAAGATAGAAGGAAGAAAGTAATAAGACTGGTTGTATATATGATGAATGGAATATGAAGGATTAATAAGTATAAATCTATGAATGTAAAAGTTACAATGAATGTAAAAACTTTTGAAAAAGCTCTTCCTTTCAAAAGTAATCAAAAGTATTAAGAATCCAAGATAGAAGGAAGAAAGTAATAAGACTGGTTGTATATATGATGAATGGAATATGAAGGATTAATAAGTATAAATCTATGAATGTAAAAGTTACAATGAATGTAAAAACTTTTGAAAAAGCTCTTCCTTTCAAAAGTAATCAAAAGTATTAAGAATCCAAGATAGAAGGAAGAAAGTAATAAGACTGGTTGTATATATGATGAATGGAATATGAAGGATTAATAAGTATAAATCTATGAATGTAAAAGTTACAATGAATGTAAAAACTTTTGAAAAAGCTCTTCCTTTCAAAAGTAATCAAAAGTATTAAGAATCCAAGATAGAAGGAAGAAAGTAATAAGACTGGTTGTATATATGATGAATGGAATATGAAGGATTAATAAGTATAAATCTATGAATGTAAAAGTTACAATGAATGTAAAAACTTTTGAAAAAGCTCTTCCTTTCAAAAGTAATCAAAAGTATTAAGAATCCAAGATAGAAGGAAGAAAGTAATAAGACTGGTTGTATATATGATGAATGGAATATGAAGGATTAATAAGTATAAATCTATGAATGTAAAAGTTACAATGAATGTAAAAACTTTTGAAAAAGCTCTTCCTTTCAAAAGTAATCAAAAGTATTAAGAATCCAAGATAGAAGGAAGAAAGTAATAAGACTGGTTGTATATATGATGAATGGAATATGAAGGATTAATAAGTATAAATCTATGAATGTAAAAGTTACAATGAATGTAAAAACTTTTGAAAAAGCTCTTCCTTTCAAAAGTAATCAAAAGTATTAAGAATCCAAGATAGAAGGAAGAAAGTAATAAGACTGGTTGTATATATGATGAATGGAATATGAAGGATTAATAAGTATAAATCTATGAATGTAAAAGTTACAATGAATGTAAAAACTTTTGAAAAAGCTCTTCCTTTCAAAAGTAATCAAAAGTATTAAGAATCCAAGATAGAAGGAAGAAAGTAATAAGACTGGTTGTATATATGATGAATGGAATATGAAGGATTAATAAGTATAAATCTATGAATGTAAAAGTTACAATGAATGTAAAAACTTTTGAAAAAGCTCTTCCTTTCAAAAGTAATCAAAAGTATTAAGAATCCAAGATAGAAGGAAGAAAGTAATAAGACTGGTTGTATATATGATGAATGGAATATGAAGGATTAATAAGTATAAATCTATGAATGTAAAAGTTACAATGAATGTAAAAACTTTTGAAAAAGCTCTTCCTTTCAAAAGTAATCAAAAGTATTAAGAATCCAAGATAGAAGGAAGAAAGTAATAAGACTGGTTGTATATATGATGAATGGAATATGAAGGATTAATAAGTATAAATCTATGAATGTAAAAGTTACAATGAATGTAAAAACTTTTGAAAAAGCTCTTCCTTTCAAAAGTAATCAAAAGTATTAAGAATCCAAGATAGAAGGAAGAAAGTAATAAGACTGGTTGTATATATGATGAATGGAATATGAAGGATTAATAAGTATAAATCTATGAATGTAAAAGTTACAATGAATGTAAAAACTTTTGAAAAAGCT
>NC_090748.1:105681297-105683797 GCF_036898095.1 Palaemon carinicauda
CATTCTTTTGGCAGACTTCTAAGAGGTAAAAGAAAAGTATTGGTGCTTCATTTAAACTGTCAAAGCTTGCAAATAATAACTGGCAGTAAGAAAAGGAATTATATTCTTTTGGCAGACTTCTAAGAGGTAAAAGAAAAGTATTGGTGCTTCATTTAAACTGTCAAGGCTTGCAATTGATAACTGGCAGTAAGAAAAGGAATCCTATTCTTTTGGCAGACTTCTAAGAGGTAAAAGAAAAGTATTGGTGCTTCATTTAAACTGTCAAGGCTTGCAATTGATAACTGGTAGTAAGAAAAGGAATTATATTCTTTTGGCAGACTTCTAAGAGGTCAAAGAAAAGTATTGGTGCTTCATTTAAACTGTCAAGGCTTGCAATTGATAACTGGCAGTAAGAAAAGGAATTATATTCTTCTGGCAGACTTCTAAGAGGTAAAAGAAAAGTATTGGTGCTTCATTTAAAACTGTCAAAGCTTGCAAATAATAACTGGCAGTAAGAAAAGGAATCCTATTCTTTTGGCAGACTTCTAAGAGGTAAAAGAAAAGTATTGGTGCTTCATTTAAACTGTCCAGGCTTGCAATTGATAACTGGCAGTAAGAAAAGGAATCCTATTCTTTTGGCAGACTTCTAAGAGGTAAAAGAAAAGTATTGGTGCTTCATTTAAACTGTCAAGGCTTGCAATTGATAACTGGCAGTAAGAAAAGGAATCCTATTCTTTTGGCAGACTTCTGGGAGGTAAAAGAAAAGTATTGGTGCTTCATTTAAACTGTCAAAGCTTGCAATTGATAACTGGCAGTAAGAAAAGGAATTATATTCTTTTGGCAGACTTCTAAGAGGTAAAAGAAAAGTATTGGTGCTTTATTTCAACTGTCAAGGCTTGCAATTGATAACTGGCAGTAAGAAAAGGAATTATATTCTTTTGGCAGACTTCTAAGAGGTAAAAGAAAAGTATTGGTGCTTCATTTCAACTGTCAAGGCTTGCAATTGATAACTGGCAGTAAGAAAAGGAATTATATTCTTTTGGCAGACTTCTAAGAGGTAAAAGAAAAGTATTGGTGCTTCATTTAAACTATCAAGGCTTGCAATTGATAACTGGCAGTAAGAAAAGGAATCCTATTCTTTTGGCAGACTTCTAAGAGGTAAAAGAAAAGTATTGGTGCTTTATTTAAACTGTCAAAGCTTGCAAATAATAACTGGCAGTAGAAAAGGAATTATATTCTTTTGGCAGACTTCTAAGAGGTAAAAGAAAAGTATTGGTGCTTCATTTAAACTGTCAAAGCTTGCAAATAATAACTGGCTGTAAGAAAAGGAATCCTATTCTTTTGGCAGACTTCTAAGAGGTAAAAGAAAAGTATTGGTGCTTCATTTAAACTGTCAAGGCTTGCAATTGATAACTGGCAGTAAGAAAAGGAATTATATTCTTTTGGCAGACTTCTAAGAGGTAAAAGAAAAGTATTGGTGCTTCATTTAAACTGTCAAGGCTTGCAATTGATAACTGGCAGTAAGAAAAGGAATTATATTCTTTTGGCAGACTTCTAAGAGGTAAAAGAAAAGTATTGGTGCTTCATTTAAACTGTCAAAGCTTGCAAATAATAACTGGCAGTAAGAAAAGGAATTATATTCTTTTGGCAGACTTCTAAGAGGTAAAAGAAAAGTATTGGTGCTTCATTTAAACTGTCAAGGCTTGCAATTGATAACTGGCAGTAAGAAAAGGAATTATATTCTTTTGGCAGACTTCTAAGAGGTAAAAGAAAAGTATTGGTGCTTCATTTAAACTGTCAAGGCTTGCAATTGATAACTGGCAGTAAGAAAAGGAATTATATTCTTTTGGCAGACTTCTAAGAGGTAAAAGAAAAGTATTGGTGCTTCATTTAAACTGTCAACGCTTGCAAATAATAACTGGCAGTAAGAAAAGGAATTATATTCTTTTGGCAGACTTCTAAGAGGTAAAAGAAAAGTATTGTGCTTCATTTAAACTGTCAAGGCTTGCAATTGATAACTGGCAGTAAGAAAAGGAATTATATTCTTTTGGCAGACTTCTAAGAGGTAAAAGAAAAGTATTGGTGCTTCATTTAAACTGTCCAGGCTTGCAATTGATAACTGGCAGTAAGAAAAGGAATCCTATTCTTTTGGCAGACTTCTAAGAGGTAAAAGAAAAGTATTGGTGCTTCATTTAAACTGTCAAGGCTTGCAATTGATAACTGGCAGTAAGAAAAGGAATCCTATTCTTTTGGCAGACTTCTAAGAGGTAAAAGAAAAGTATTGGTGCTTTATTTCAACTGTCAAAGCTTGCAAATAATAACTGGCAGTAAGAAAAGGAATTATATTCTTTTGGCAGACTTCTAAGAGGTAAAAGAAAAGTATTGGTGCTTCATTTAAACTGTCAAAGCTTGCAAATAATAACTGGCTGTAAGAAAAGGAATCCTATTCTTTTGGCAGACTTCTAAGAGGTAAAAGAAAAGTATTGGTGCTTCATTTAAACTGTCAAGGCTTGCAATTGAT
>NC_090748.1:105693797-105696297 GCF_036898095.1 Palaemon carinicauda
AAGGAAAGGAACAATACGACTCAAACACCATATACAGCCAAACTTATATGGTGTTAAATAACTCCTAAAAAGGACCAAACCCCACAAGAACAAATAAATTACTAATACATTTCAGCTAGACCAAGAAGTATAGACAAGAGACCGCTTCATTGTAGGGGAAAAATTAGAATAATTCAAACACCACATAAAGCCAGACTTATATGGTGTTGATTAGCCTACAAAAAGGATTAAAGACCACAAGAACGGATATATTACTAATAGATTTAAACAAGAATTATGGACTAAAGACCTTTTCAGTTATACCACTATTTAGAGCCAGACTTATTTGATGTTGATTAACCCACAAAAAGGATTAAAGTTCACAAGAACGGCTACATTACTAATAGATCTAAACAAACCAAAGAAGTATAGACAAGAGACCACTTCAGTATAGGGAAAGAAACCAAACAACTCAAACACCATATACAGCCAAAATTATATGGTGTTAAATAACCCCAAAATGGACCAAAACCGACAAAATGAACTAAATTACAAAAAGCTATAAACGCCACGACATACGACCAGTTAACAAGACCCACAACAGACCAAAAAACTTCCCATAAAAGCCAAAAACATGTCGGGTTACACCCAGGGTAAAATGATTTTCCTAAAACGCGCCAGAACGGATTTCTCTCGCAACGTTGAGCAAAGTTTGCAATGAGGTTGAGCAAGCGGCGAAACAAACCCATTTTTTCACAGGAAATGAATTTTACGCCCCGGGCGACAATCATTTACTCTTTAAACCCTGGCGACGAGGAACGACCTCGTTCGAAAGAGGCGTTACCTGAGCCAGGATATGTGAAGGTTTAGCAATAAACTTCAATTGAAATAACCAGGGGGTGGGATGTATGTATGTATGTATGTATGTATGTATGTATGTAAGTATATTTCTATATAATGAACTTTTATATAAATTATATGTATATATACATATTTATGCATTTATTCACATGTACAGTGTGTACATTTATATACATACATAAAAACATATGCATATATATAATTATATATATGTGTATATAATATATATATATATATATATATATATATATATATATATATATATGTCTATATATATGTACATATATATGTAAATATATATATACACACATATATATATATATAAATAATATATATATATATATATATATATATATATATATATATATATATATATATTTATATATATATATACACACACACACACATATATATATATATATATATATATATATATAAATAAATAAACAAATATATATATATATATAATATATATATATATATATATATATATATATATATATATATATATACACACATACATATACATATATATATATGTGTATATATATATATATATATATATATATATATATATATATATTTATATATATATATTTTTATGTTATATGCATGTATTTGTGTTTGTTTAAGTTTGTACTATATAAGTACGTTTATAAACATTATTGAAAATATACAGTTTAATTTGATTTATAATTTTTCCATGTGTATGTAAAACTTATGTCTATAAAAATTCTCTAAATGCTATCTATATTACAAAATATTTAAAAGCACTTACCTTAATATCTTCATCATATTATGCTACATTCCTTTCTTAAGGCGTCGACAACTCTTCTATCTTGGGACGTCGAAATGTTTATAGTAAACAATATCTATTGTTTATATGAAGCAGATGTTGGATTTTCCTTTTCATTAGGAGAGATTAGGTTGTTAGGACAACATGAGTTCAGTATATCTGGAAAATGTCAGAATGTTTAGCACTGCTATAATAATAATAATAATAATAATAATAATAATAATAATAATAATAATAATAATAATAATAATAATAATAATAATAATAATAATAATAATAATAATAATAATAATAATAATAATAAGCAGTCCATCTATCATAGTCCAAAATAGGATTATTATTTTTTTCATAATTGTCAGGTTTTACAATTTTATTTTTAAGAGCAATAAATCATCACAGCAAAAATAATAATAATAATAATAATAATAATAATAATAATAATAACAATAATAATAATAACTAATCCATTTACTATCGACAAAATTAACATTATCATAATTTTTCATGATTATCAGTATTTACCATTGTATTCTTAAGAGCAATAAATTATCACAACAAAAATACGATTGCATTTCCATTTTTTCATGATGGAATAAAGAAATCATTTCTAAAACTATGCATTTCCTTCAGGACAAAAAATGAACACTATTTTAATGTATAGGTTATTGGTAGATCAAACCAGTATCTTCATCTTGCCCAGCGTAAATGTAAACAAGAAAGATGAACAAGAAAAAGGTGTTCTTTGGGAGACAGAGATTTTAGCAATTCTTAGATAATGCAAACAGGAAAGATGGACGAGGAAAAAGTGTTCTTTGGGAGACAAAGTTTTTAGCAATTCTTAAATAAGATAAATAAGAAAGATGA
>NC_090748.1:105701297-105703797 GCF_036898095.1 Palaemon carinicauda
ATATACTGTACCATATATATGTATATATAAATACATCTATATATATGTATATATATACCTGAATATATAGCACATAATATATATACATATATATATATATATATATATATATATATATATATATATATATATATATGTATTTATATACTGTGTATATATATATATATATATATATATATATATATATATATATACATATATATGTATATGTATTTATATACTGTATATATATATATATATATATATATATATATATATATATATATATATATATATATATATATATATTATGAGACTGATATTGGTAGCAGTTTAAAAACTAATCTTCTCCACGAGGACCTAATATCTCTCTCTCTCTCTCTCTCTCTCTCTCTCTCTCTCTCTCTCTCTCTCTCTCTCTCTCTCTATCTCTCTCTCTCGCTTCCTTCACCTTTGATATCAGTCCCCTTTCAACTTTTTGCCTCACCTGTAAATAATATCTGCTTTGTTGAAATATCTATCTTCTTCTTTACTTAATATAACCTGAATCTTCAAATATTCCTTTGTGCTTCCTTTCCCCCGATCTTCTTCCTCCTTCCCTCTTTCTCTTTTAATTTGACATATTTTCTAACTGATGTGCCTTCCTCTTCCGCTTAATATCTCGTTTTCTTCTTCTTCATTATTATTATTATTATTATTATTATTATTATTATTATTATTATTATTATTATTATTATTATCATCAAAGGTTTCTAAGAGGTCACTCATGAATGGCAGAGGCAAAGGACACTGACATTTCCCTATCAAGCAGGACAATTCAATAGAGACTGATCATATATACATATGATCAGCACCCAAGACCCCTCTCCACCCAAGCTAGGACCAAGGAGAGCCAGCCAATGGCTGCCGATGACTCAGCGGGTAGACCTATAAGCTCCCCAAAACCCAGCATCCTTAGCTCAGAAGGATGGTAAGGTTGCAGTGACCAAATGAACTAATTAAAGGAATTGGATGCAATAACTGAAAACAAATATTGGTGATAAATTGAAGAATTAGACTAGAATAGAAACTCAAATATCACCCATAGATTACATGAATTGATCAATTATCTATTTAATGGTGCAGTTGAGAGACCTTGAATACCTTTTAAACTTAAAATAACTAAAGAACGTAATTTCATGCAACGATTTCTTAAAAAAGAATTTGATTAGATATTTATATATTATCCAAAACAGTTATAGTGTTTCAAATTTGAGCTCAGGAACATTTAAAATATTTTCTTATTGAACTGTAAATGCCATTGAATATGATTAGATATTTGTATATTATCCAAAACAGATATAGTGTTTCAAATTTGAGCTCAGGAATATTTAAAAAATGTCTTATTGAACTGTAAAGGCCATTGATAGTTGAAGAAATATTCATTTGTGATCTATTTTGTATACAAAGGAAATATAATTCAGAACATAATGCCTTCAAAGCTGTTGAGAATAAAGTTTAACAGAATAAATATTAAAGGATAAAATATTATTGGGAATCTTTAAGGCATTGACCCTTCGTAGAAATAGAATATATAGACGAATGAAAATATCATTAAAAAACTATATATTGATTTGTGATCTATTTTCTATTTTCTATACAAAGTATATATAATTTAAAACATAGTGCCTTTAAGGCTGTCGTGAATAAAGTTTAAGAATATAAATATGAAAGGATAAAGTTATTATACGGACTCCTTAAGGCATTGACCCTTCACCTAAACAGAATATATAGACGGATGAAAATATCATTAAAAAACTATATATATAAATTTCGCTATTGACATAAACCGGATCATCAGAAAATGATATTACGCGAGATAACCGATATTAAATCTCGTCTTTACCGTCAAACCTAAGCATCTCTACCTCACAGGAGGCCTATTCTCTAACCCCGGGCTAGTAATAAAATCTGTCAGATTAATATGGCAGCCTTTGCTCGTATTTCGTACGAAAACGAGACCCGAAATCTAATCGGGATAGATTTACGCATCCACTTTCTATCTATATCCACACTTTCCTCAAACACTTTGATAGATTAGCCGCCCAGGAGGAGGCAGTAACAAAGGCCTGAGTGTTATTCACGATATTTATGACTCGTTGTATTCCGTTGATCGGTGATTGTAGCATCCGCGAAGGGCCGTTGGAAAGAAAAACAATTACTTAGTTGGATTGAAGGGAAAATAGATTGTTT
Organism: Palaemon carinicauda; assembly: GCF_036898095.1. Classification (NCBI taxonomy): domain Eukaryota; kingdom Metazoa; phylum Arthropoda; class Malacostraca; order Decapoda; family Palaemonidae; genus Palaemon; species Palaemon carinicauda. The sequence continues at coordinate 105,703,509 of NC_090748.1, forward strand.
TTATTTTAATGTTTTTTTGTTTTTATTTTAAATAGAATAAAACAGTCACTTTGCTGGATTGAGGGCAAATATATATCTTTTTTAATGTTTTTTTTTTATTTTGAATAGAATAAAACGACCACTTAGTTGGATTCAGGTGAAATAGATTTTTTTATATTTTAATGTTCTTTATCTTAAGTAAAATGAAACCATTACTTAGTTGGATTAAGGGGAAAATAGATTGTTTTTATTTTAATGTTTTTTTTTTTCATTTTAAGTAGAATAAGATATTCACTTAGTTGGGTTGAAG
>NC_090748.1:105713797-105718797 GCF_036898095.1 Palaemon carinicauda
AGCAAAAATAATTAAGTTTAATTTTATATTTGAATAAATGAGGCTTGGTTAGTCCTATTAATTCATAAAGTAAGTCCCTCTGAATGCGTCTTAGGCCTATTTTCATCCATCTTAATGGAGAATGTTTTCTGTTTTCGGGACTTTTACCGTCTCCAGCAAACTTTAGGTTCATTTCAGTGCTCTATGGGGTAATCGTATCAAAACTTGATAAAAAATTGCTGTATGTAGAAAGAAGAAAGCCATTGTTGGCTTTGGTAAAGCCAAGCACTTTGAAAAATAATATAAAAGTTTCCTTGATTGTATATTTATTTATACTAATCTCATATCTTTAAAATGTTTAAATGTCGCCCATGAATGGCAGAGGCAAGGGGTAGTGACAATGACCTAGAAGTGCAATGCTCTAAAGAATGACCATATCTACATATGATCAGTGTTCAACTAAACTATCCACCAAAGTTAGGACCAGGGAAGGAAAGGCAATGGCTACTGATGACTCAACAGATAGACCTATAGGCTTTCCCAAACACCCCAAGCTCACATGGATGGTAAAGTTGCAGACACTACAAGAAACTATCGAGCTTGAGCTGGTCTCGAAACCAATCTACAGTTTTTAAGCCCCTTCTCCGCCCAGACTATGACCAAGGAGGTCAAGGCAATGGCTACTGATGACTCAACAGATAAACTTATGGGCTCCCCCAAACACCCCAAGGTCACAAGGATGGTAAAGTTGCAGACACTACAAGAAACTATCGAGCTCGAGCGGGTCTCGAAACCTAATCTACAGCTTTCAAGCCCCTTCTCCACCCAAACTATAACCAGGGAGGGCAAGGTAATGGCTACTGATTACTCATCAGATAGACCTATACGCTCCTCCAAACACCCCTAGCTCACAAGGATGGTAAAGTTGCAGACACTACAAGAAACTATCGAGCATGAGTGGATCTCGAAACCAAGTCCAGAAGATCGCGAGGCAGGGACGTTTTCAATAAGCTACCAGAATCCTAAACCCTCTAAGAAACAAAGCAATTACTTAAAGCAATAAAATCAACACATAATATCCTGCTGATTACTTAGGGTGTTACGACGTTGGGATATTTAAATGGAAAATCATATCAAAATAATAGTTGCGAAGACATATCTCAAATTGGAGTGACAGATACATAATGAAACAAATTAGAATGCTCTGATAGAATACCAAAGTTGGTTCCCTAGTCTCATTATCATAGCTTAGCAGGGATGTCAACAATTGTGAGTGAATAATATTTCCTCTCCCGGTAAATAGAATACTGAAACTCATTAACACAATCTGGATCTTCTAGGATTTAATATATGCGGTAGGAAATTACATTTTAGAAATGGTCTCATTTAGGTGGAGAAATAATTTTCAGGAATGAACGGCACTAGAGTTATGTAGATAGACAGTTTGGCAGATAGATAGAAAGCTAATTATGTAGGTAGATGTTTCAATTAATTCAGATTCAGTATTTATTTAACTTTCAAGAATGTACAGCATTAGTGTCAGGTAGATAGATAGTTTGGCAGATAGATAGAAAGCTAATTAGGTAGTTAGATGTTTCAATTAACTTAGATTCAATATTTACTTAACTTTCAAGAATTTACAACACCAGACACAGATAGAGAAATAGATAGATAGATTGTTATAAAGGTAGTTAGGTAGGAAAATGTTTAAATTACCTAAAATTCAGTGTTTATTTAACTTCCAACAATTTACAGCAGAAGAGGCAGATAGATAAATAGATAGGTACATAGAGTTATCATTATTATTATTATTATTATTATTATTATTATTATTATTACTGGCCAAGCTACAACCCTAATTAAAAAAGCAAGATGCTATAAGCCCAAAGGCTCCAACAGGGAAAAATAGCCCAGTGAGGAAAGGAAATAAGGAAATAAATAAATGATGAGAACAAATTAACAATAAATCATTCTACAAACAGTAACAACGTCAAAACAGTTATGTCATATATAAACTATAAAAAGACTTATGTCAGCCTGTTCAACATAAAAACATGTAGGCAAATGTTTAAATTAACTAAAATTTAGTATTTATTCAACTTTCAAGACTTTGGAGCACAAGAGACAGATCGAGGGATGGATAATAAAGGTAGTTAGGTCGACAGATGTTTCATTTAATTCAAGTTCAGTTTTAATTTATTTCAGGTAAAAGATAAATTGATAAGATATTATGTTGGTGATTGTTACTTTAATGTTAAAATGTAACCTTCAGGAATTAACATCACAAGTAATATATAAATAGGTAGATAGATAGCAAGCTTATTACATAAGCAGATGTTTTATTTAGCTTAAATTCAGCATTTACTTAAATTTCCTGAATTTACAGCACCAGAGACAGACAGATAGATAGATAGTGGCCACTTTCCTCTTGGTAAGGGTAGAAGAGACTCTTTGGCTATGGTAAGCAGCTCTTCTAAGAGAAGCAGACTCCAAAATCAAAACACTGTTCTCTAGTCTTGGGTAGTGCCATAACCTCTGTACCATAGTCTTCCACTGTCTTGGGTTAGAGTTCTCTTGCTTGAGGGTACACTCGAGACACTCTTCTATCTTATTTCTCTTCTTGTTTTGTTAAAGTTTTTTATAGTTTATATAGGAGATATTTATTGTTGTTACTCTTCTTAAAACATATTTTTTCCTTTCCTCACTGAGCCATTTTCCCTGTTGGGGCCCCTGGGCTTATAGCATCCTTCTTTTGCAACTAGGGTTTTAGCTTAGCATGTAATAATAATAATAATAATAATAATAATAATAATAATAATAATAATAATAATAGATAGATAGATAGATATAAAGGTAGTTAGACAAGTAAAAGTTCCATTTAACTCATTTGAATATTCATTAATTTCACGAAAATAATTAACATATATTATCATACTGATGACCGTTACTTCTATGTTAAAATGTTTACATAAAGAAACCAAAAATATTCGTTTACTTTTATGTTAAAATGTTTACATAAACAAACCAAAAATATTCGTTTACGTCTATGTTAAAATGTGCACATAAACATAAGAACAATATTCATTTACTACTATGTTAATATGTGCACATAAACAAATGAACAATATTCATAATTCTAATTAAGTTATTCATTTATATTGCAAAGCAATTCCAAAACCTAGAAATCCTGAATATTAAATTTAATGGAATTATATTTAATGGTCGTTGCAATTATTGAGGGAAAAATAAACCCAATTATTCAGAAAAAGATGGATGTTATCATTAAGCTATCAGAGGTTTAATTTGAAAAAATCACTGTGGGAATAATAAAATATTAATAAGTGATAAAGACTAAAAAAAAAAAAAAAAAAAAAAAAAATAGTATTTTGAAATTCTGAATATGCAATTTAACTGAATTTCATTTTATGGTCGTTGAAATTATTGAGGGAAAAATAAATAAAATTATTCAGGAAAAGAAGGATGATATTATTGAGATAACAATAGAATAATTTTTTCAAAAAATCAAAAAGGCGAATAATAGAACATTTATTAATGACGAAGAATAAAAAATATATATATTACCTAGAATTAAACTACAAACAATTCGTCTTTTATAGTTTATATATAAATGATCTGATTTAATGTTGATACTGTTTTTAAAATATTTTATTTTAATTTTTCATAATCTCACATAAAGTTTGTTTATTTCCTTATTTCCTTTCCTCACTGGGCTAATTTTTCCTGTTGGAGCCCTTGGGCTTATAGAATCCTGCTTTTCCAATCATCATCATCATCATCATCTTTATTATTATTATCATTATTATTATTATTATTATTATTATTATTATTATCATTATTATTATTATTATTATTACTATGACTTGCAAATCTACAACCCTAGTTGGACAAGCAGGATACTATATGCCCAGGTGCCTCAAAGGGGAAAATAGCCCAGTGAGGAAGGAAACAAGCAAAAATGAAATATTGTAATAACAGTAGTAATGTTTAAATAAATATTTTCTACATAAACTAAAAAAAAGCTATAACAAAACAAGAGGAAGAAAAATTAGATAGAATTATGTGCCCAAGTGTACCATCAAGCAAGGGTTATAGCTTAGCTAGTAATACTACTACTACTACTACTACTACTACTACTACTAATAATAATAATAGATATGTAGGGTAATCCTCATTTCACTAAGTTATAGCAAAAGCTAATATCTTTGAAACATTAAAAGTAGACCTTTATTTTGAGAGATTGCGAACCTTGAGTGAAATTCTCTCCTGTGTTTACGAAAGGCTTCATAACGTAAAACTTCCACACTTTACCTGTACTTTTAAGATCTACTTTATAGCTTAAGAAACTTCCTCCTTTTAACATTTTCCTTGAGTTTTACAAAATTTCCTTTTTCAAGATGAAATTCTTATGATACAGTTTACCCCCCTTGCTTGTGTTTATACTGGCTTGGGTGGTAGAATATCACATAAGTATGAGTACAGAATACACTTAAGAATACACTTAACAAGAATACATTTAGCAAGAATACACTTAGCAAGAATACACTTAACAAAAAAGTATGTGGCGTGTTTCATAAATTTGTATGTATAAGAGCAAGGAAATATTTTCTTTTGGCAAATATTGTTTATTAAATTCTTGGCCAAACTATTCATGTGAATCTTGACTAAATAACAAAATATTTCGAAGAACAGTTCAGTAATGAACATTCAATAACAAAATATTTCGAAGAACAGCTCAGTAATGAACATTCAATAACAAAATATTTCGAAGAACAGTTCAGTAATGAACATTCAATAACATAATATTTCGAAGAACAGTTCAGTAATGAACATTCAATAACAAAATATTTCGAAGAATAGTTCAGTAATGAACATTCAATAACAAAATATTTCGAAGAACAGTTCAGTAATGAACATTCAATAACAAAATATTTCGAAGAACAGTTCAGTGATGAACATTCAATAACAAAATATTTCGAAAAACAGTTCAGTAATGAACATTC
>NC_090748.1:105721297-105728797 GCF_036898095.1 Palaemon carinicauda
TGAATAAAATAGAGGATAATCGTAATGTAAAAGGCAATTATGTACATCCTCTCTCAATATTCTAAAAGAATTTCCTATAGATTAAAAGTTATTCGGAAGGTAAACATGAAAAGCTTAAGTTATTTTTGTTGTTGAACTTTCCTGACTTTTCTCACCAAACACAAACTGTTGCTGAAGTTTATCGTACTCCCTCTACAGAAAACACAAAGTTTTATATAACTTATTCTGTGTTTAATATCTAGGAAATAATTTAAATAATTTATAACTATATGAATGATAGGAAATCAATATCTATTACCCTGACATGGTTTTTAAGTTTCAGTGTTTAGAAGAAACTATAAATTTGCAAATATAAATAGGGTCATGCTTTGTAAATGATTGGAAGGTTAAATGCAATGAGGAAAAATAATGTTTTTTTTTTTTTTTTCATTTGTTGATATTGCAATTTAAGTTTTTCAATAAAGAAAATAAAGAAATAAAAAAAAAATTTGGAAAAAAAATTTGAAAAAAAAAATAATGCAAAATTATATAAAAGGTAACAAAACTCCACTAAACCAAATGAATATGAAATTTGAGTTCAAATCGATTTGTTAAAATATTTCAAGAATTACGTTCAGCATACTCTCCAAATAACAAATGTAGTTCCAGAAGACAAATTGGCATTTATTGAAATAAAATTAATACCATTCCATACGAAATGTTATATGTCTCTCTAAAAGAGTATGAAATAAAGTAATTTACATAATGAAAAAATCCCTATGCTTATTCATCATCATCATCATCATCATCATCTCCTCCTATGCTTATTGACGCAAAGGGCCTCGGTTGGATTTCGCCAGTCGTCTCTATCTTGAGCTATTAATTCAATACTCTATTCATTATCTCCTACTTAGCGCTTTATAGTCCTCAGCCATGTAGCCCTGGGTCTTCTAACTCTTCTAGCGCCTTTGTGGAGCCCAACTGAATGTTTGGTGAACTAATCTCTCATGGGGGGTGCGAAGAGCATCCCCAAATCATCTCCATCTACCCCTTATCATGATCTCATCCACATACGGTGGCTTATTAAATATAAACTATCAAGAACTAGAGGGGCACTCAATAGAGCTCAGATTTTCACCGCGGCAGCTTATTTCTCGACCTTTTGCTAGCCATTGACATGACCTTTGACCTTAACATGTGTTAATTGGCATGGGTAGGCTATTCATGCGCTCAAATGTGAACCAAGTTTGAAGTCTCTGTGACAACGATGTCCAAACCTATGGTTGATTGCGTGAATTGGACATTTTGCTTGACCGTGACCTTGACCTTTGTCCTTGACCTTCCACAATTTAATAATTTCTTGTTTTTTAATAACAATGAATTCCTACAGGTGTCATTACTCTGTGATTAAAATTGTGGCCAGGAAGCTGTTCACAAACAAACACACAAACATAAACACACAGGGGCGAAAACGTAACCTCCTTCTAACTTCGTTGGCGGAAGTAGAGAAATTGGGAGAAGAGAAGTTAGGAGAACTAGCGCAAACAAAAACACAAACAAGGGTGTAAATATAGCCTCCTTCCAACTTCGTTTGCGGAAGTAGAGAAGTTGGGAGAAGAGAAGTTAGGAGAACTACCGCAAACAAACACCCAAACAGGGGGTGAAAACGTTACCTCCTTCTAACTTCGTTGGCGGAAGTAGAGAAATTGGGAGAGGAGAGTTTAGGAGAACTATCATATAAAAACAGAAAAGGAGGATCAAGTTATGTCATAAATAGTTACTTGGGTTCGATTTGAGGACGACTCTTAGTTTAATGGACCGGATAAAGTCTCTCTCTTTAATACAAGACAAAATTCAGAACAAAGTCCATTAAATTGCTAACTCCATTAACCCGATGCCGGGGGAAAGCCTTGAAATGAGAGTTATTCCAATCATGGTAAGTAATAACACCTAATTAGAGAGAGAGAGAGAGAGAGAGAGAGAGAGAGAGAGAGAGAGAGGAGAGAGAGAGAGAGAGAGAGAGAGAGAGAGAGAGAGAGTAAGGTGCATCTATTTACAAGTGATATTGGAACAGTATGTAATAGGACTTAATTCATTGAGAGAGAGAGAGAGAGAGAGAGAGAGAGAGAGAGAGAGAGAGAGAGAGAGAGAGAGAGAGAGAGAAATAAAGCATATTTATTTACAAGTGACAATATTGGAACAGTTAGTAATAGAACTTAAGAGAGAGAGAGAGAGAGAGAGAGAGAGGAGAGAGAGAGAGAGAGAGAGAGAGAGAGAGAGAGAGAGAGAGAGTAAAGTGCATTTATTTGCAAGTGACAATATTGGAACAGCATGTAATAGGACTTTATTTTCAGAGAGAGAGAGAGAGAGAGAGAGAGAGAGAGAGAGAGAGAGAGAGAGAGAGAGAGAGAGAGAGAGAGAGAGAGAATAAAGCATATTTATTTACAGGTGACGATATTGGAACAGTTAGTAACAGAACTTAAGAGAGAGAGAGAGAGAGAGAGAGAGAGAGAGAGAGAGAGAGAGAGAGAGAGAGAGAGAGAGAGAGAGAGAGAATAAAACTATTTGTTTACAAGTGACAATATTGGAACAGTTAATAATAGAACTTAAGAGAGAGAGAGAGAGAGAGAGAGAGAGAGAGAGAGAGAGAGAGAGAGAAGAGAGAGAGAGAGAGAGAGAGAATAAAGCATATCTATTTGCAAGTGACAATATTGGAACAGCACGTAATAGGACTTTATTTACAGAGAGAGAGAGAGAGAGAGAGAGAGAGAGAGAGAGAGAGAGAGAGAGAGAGAGAGAATAAAGCATATATATCTGTTTACAAGTGATAATATTGGAACAGTTAGTAATAGAACTTGAGAGAGAGAGAGAGAGAGAGAGAGAGAGAGAGAGAGAGAGAGAGAGAGAGAGAGAGATTAAAGTGCATCTATTTGCAAGTGATAATATTGGAGCAGTATGTAATAGGATTTAATTCAGAGAGAGAGAGAGAGAGAGAGAGAGAGAGAGAGAGAGAGAGAGAGAGAGAGAGAGAGAGACAATAAAGCATATCTATGTACAAGTGAGACTGTCGGTGAATATCCGCGACCAGACTGAACTAATTAATGTGATCCTGCAATAATCCTTGCGCACAGGAGCCTAGGACGCTCTAATGGTCTTAACTCCAAGGAGCCTCATTAACATGAACCATTCTCATGCCTGGGATCTCATTAACTCTGTACCCGGCATGGCACTTGGAGCTGACTCGACAGTTACTCACGGGGTTTATATATCGCCGGGCATGAAGTCCCATGCTCTTACAAATGAGATCATCCGAAGTGACTTGGGCCTCGTTGAAGGAACGTTACACGATTTCAAGAGCATTGTTCTTACATTTAAAGTTATCCTCTTTGGATGTTTCCCTGAGGGGAAAGTTCAAGGAAATCTGTGGTTAAATTTTTCTGTAGATTCTCTTCACTATTTCCTTTAAGGTTTTTATCTTCTGACAATAACAAAATCTCTAGCTAATTCTCGTAGATTCTGTTTACCATTTCCTATACGGTTTTTATCGTCTGACAACAGTAAATCACTAACTAATGTTCTGTAGATTCTAGCTAATTTTCTGATAGATTCTGTTTACTATTTCCTACCAGAATTTTATCGTCTGACAACAATAAATCTCTGGAATATTTCTGAGCATTGTTCCTACATATAAATCATCATCTTTGGATATTTCCCAGAGGGAAATTTTATCGAAATCTGTGGGTAAATCTTTTGTAGATTTTCTTTACTATTTCCAATGAGAATTTTATCGTCTGACAATAATAAATCTCTGCCCAATTTTCTGCAAATATCCCTCACTATTTCCTATAAGGTTTTTATCGTCTGATAACAATAAATATTTGGTAATTTTTCTGTAGATTCTGTTCAATATTTCCTACTAGGATATTATCGTCTGACAACAATAAATCTCTTGAAAATTGTTCTGTAGATTCTCTTTACTATTTCCTACCAAGCCTATTGTCTGACAACAATGAATATCTGGTAAATTTTCTGTAGATCCTATATACTATTTCCTTCCAGGATTTTATCATCTGACAATAATAAATCTCTAGCTAATTCTCGTAGTTTCTGTTTACCATTTCCTATAAGGTTTTTATCGTCTGACAACAATAAATAAGATATCATTTATCAGGACACTTTGAATTTGATAAGGGTGTTGTTATTCAAAAGCTGAACCTCAGTATTTTGTTTAAATGAAACTTCCTCTCTATGGTCATAAAGCACTGCTTACCCTTTCAGAGAGAGAGAGAGAGAGGAGAGAGAGAGAGAGGAGAGAGAGAGAGAGAGAGAGAGAGAGAGAGAGAGAATCATTTCTATATCCCACAGCGAGAGAGAGAGAGAGAGAGAGAGAGAGAGAGAGAGAGAGAGAGAGAGAGAGAGAGAGAGAGAGAGAGAGAGAGAGAGAGAGAGAGAATCCTTTCTATATCCCAGTATTATTAACTTTCGGTGATGAAGAAACACATATGGTTTCGTATGCGTCAACCGCCCATAGCGGAGGCGCCTACCACCACAATGGGATACTTTCAACATATTCGCTTTATTGTCCACATTACCTGGTTCTTTTTCCTCACAGCGTTGATTAAAATCGCAGAAAATCTTGCATATTTCTTGTTATTTTTTTTCGTAAAACATATTTTTAGATCGTTCAAAATCTTGTATATTTCTTGATCCTTTTGTCATAAAAACATTATCTTTAAATCGTACAAAATCTTGTATATTTCTTGTTCCTCTTTTCATAGGAAACATATTTTTAAATCGTACAAAATCTTGAATAATTCTTGTTCCTTTTTTCCTGAAACATTTTTAAATCGTACAAAATTCTATATATTTCTTGTTCGGTTTTTCATAAAACATATTTTCAAATCGTACAAAATCTAGTCTATTTCTTGTTAGGTTTTCATAAAACATATTTTTGAATGGAACAAAATCTTGTATATTTTCTTGTTCCTTTTTTCTTGGAACATTTTTTTAAATCGTACAAAATCTCGTATATTTCTTGTTCCTTTTTTTCATAAAACATATTTCTAAAACGTAAAAAAATAGCAAAGGGATATTTTCAACATCTTTGTACATATAATTTGTTTCGTTTTCCACATAGCATTGATTAAAATCGTCCAAACTACTGTATATTCTTGTTCCTTTTTTTATGAAAAACATATTCTAAAAAACGTAAAAAAAATAGTAATGGGACATTTTCAACATTGCTTTATTCTATATATTACGTTTTCCATTTTCAACAGCATTTAAAACATACAAAAATCTTGTATAATTCTTGTTCCTTTTTTTATAAAACATTATTTAGAAACGTAATATAAATCCGTGTATAAGAATAGATGGTTATTGAAATATCTGTCCTTCAGTCTATCTATAGTTCACTTTGTGTAACACTTCAGTCGCAACAGAGATAATTGGGCTTAGATGTTACGATATTTGCAATCCAGGGATATTCAAGAATATGGTTTCGATAACGAATTGATTTAAAATTGGTGGTATCTCTCTCTCTCTCTCTCTCTCTCTCTCTCTCTCTCTCTCTCTCTCTCTCTCTCTCTCTCTCTCTCTCTCTCTCACGTGTTTTTCCTTTTTCATCTCTCTTCCTTCTTGTTTCTTTATCTCTGTCTGTCTGTCTGTCTGTTATAGACGCCACTAGCCATAATCAGTACTGGATAACATTTTTCTTAATACTAAGTTTGAGTAGGTGCTCACCAGAACGTCAGCCGAGAAAGACCAACACTCCACAGTGGTACCAAACCAAAGCAGTGGTCTCCCCAGTAAACCGCTTAAACTCACGGTCCCAGGATGGGATTGATCTGCTGAAATGCGAATGCTAGGCGAACACGCTAAACATCAAAAACACCAGGAAAAGAATAATAATAAGATAACTAATAAAAATGAGAGGCTTTAAAAGGCTGCTCATGAATGGCAGAAGCAAGAGACAGTGACACTGCCCTATCAAGCAGGACAATGCCCTAGAGACTGACCCTATATACATATGATCAGCCCCCCAAAGTCCCCTCTCCACCCAAACTAGGACCAAGGAGGGACAGGCAATGGCTTCTGACGACTCACCTCTCCACCCAAGCTAGGACCAAGGAGGGTCAGGCAATGGCTGTCAACGACTCAGCAGATAGCCATATTGCCTCCTCCAAACACCTCATCCTTAGCTCACAAGGATGGCGAGGTTGCAGCGACCAAAGAAACGAACGAATTTAGAGCGAGAATTTAACCCCAGTCTGGCGTTCACCAGTCAGGGATGTTGCCACATCAGCCACCACAACCTTAATTAAAGCCATAGGTATCATAAGAGCATATTTCCACGTTCAGTGATTAATCATAATTAATAATTGGACGATCCTGCCCTTTAAAATACCACTAGTGGCACCTAGTGGTTTAATTTGGAACTAATTAGCATGCATGGGCGAATCTGGAATTTATTGACATTCGAAGTTTTTTTATGGGGAATTTCTCGATTCATATTTGTTTTTACTTTTTACTTCTATCCATGATAAGCTCTCTTTGAACGTGGATCTCATTTATTTCTACGAGTGTTTAAAAGATTGTATATTTATACATGGTGTTTTAGGTATCTATTTTTGTATATACAAGTATATGTACATATATATATGCATGTACATGTATAGCAAACCATCTATCTTCATAACATAGTATATATATATATATATATATATACACTTATATATATATATTATATATATATATATATATATATATACACTTATAATATATATATATATATATATATATATATAATATATATATATATATACGTGTGTATATGTACATATATGTGCATATACATATGTATTAGTCCATAACATATATATATATATATATATATATATATATATATATATATATATATATATATACGTATGCACACACATATATACATATATATATATATATATATATATATAATATATATAAATATATAAGTATACACACATATAAATATATATGTATATATATATATATATATATATATATATATATTATATATATATATATATATATATATATATATAATATATATCCTCTTGGCTCAAATAATTTCATATTGCATTAATTTTTACTTTTCATAAAGAAAAAACAAAGATTTTACAGTTTGTTTTATTTTATAGAAAGACATTATCATATGGAGAGAAACTCAATAATCCTTTTTATTATTCCCCAAACGTACTTACTAATACTAAAGATAACCCATGGCTTCTTATTGTTCCCATCTATATAGCTATGATTACCCTATCCAGGTCTTTTCGTTTTTATTCTTATATCTATCTATATATCTATAATTATCTAGATATATATGTATCTATCTCTGTCACTGTGAATATAGATAAACCTAGTTCTCTTTATTTGAAGAATCTATTTCTCATAAAAATGACCTGACTTAGTGTCGTTTCTATTTTTCTATCTATCCACCTCTCTGTGAATAGGAAGCTAGATTAAACTACCCTACCTTAT
>NC_090748.1:105738797-105743797 GCF_036898095.1 Palaemon carinicauda
CATATATATCTGTGTGTGTGCGTTTAAGTATACATCTGCGTTTGTGATATTTCCCTAAAAGCATTCACCAAATCATACTTGAATAAATCACATATATTAAATGAAAAAAATAAATGACAAAGAAATTAAAGGATACAGAAATAAATTCAACGTGGGTACGAAGCCTTTTGAAAACCTCTATTCTGAGAATTCTTGATATATCTGATAGTGGACGCTCAATAGAAGAGCTCAGAATTGGAGTAAAATATCAGCCCATAAATACAGTTGGAGAAAATATTATGAAGCGAAAAGTCTGGAGTTAATTATTGGAGGAATATTTTAAGTAGTAACTTATTGCTTTTTAGCTGTTAAGAAATTTTCTTTAGAGCAGGAAATTTATTGCTTTCTTCAGATATAGGGTTATATAGGCAGTTAATTCTAATAGCCAGACCTTCTCCATCATGAGGCTCAATACTACACAGTATTCTAGAAGTTTTATTCCAGCTGTTACCAAGTTGTGGAATGATCTTCCTTATCGGGTAATTGAATCAGTAGAACTTCAAAAGTTCAAAGTTGCAGCAAATGTTTTTATGTTGACCAGGCTGACATGAGTCTTTTTATAGTTTATATATGACATATGTGTTTTTGACGTTGTTAATAGTTTATATAGGGCATATCTGTTTTGACGTTGTTACTGTTTTCAGAATGATTTATTGTTAATTTATTCTCATCATTTATTTATTTCCTTATTTCCTTATTTACTTTCCTCACTGGGCTATTTTTCCCTATTGGAGCCCTTGGGCTTATAGCATCTTGCTTTTCCAACTGGGGTTGTAGCTTGGCTAGTAATAATAATAATAATGATAAATGTGATAGGAATCAAGACCGTAGTAAAAATAGCAAAAAAAAATAAAAGAAAAAAGAAAAGAAATTAGTATTGGCTGAAAAAGCCCGATAATACAAAAGATATTTAATGACTTAATTTATTATATGAAGTAAAATAATATTCCTTTTTGTTTTTAGTCGTATAAAGAAAATTTATTATGTTTTTTAAAGAAGCGAGATAAACACAAAATAAGCAGAACATTGCTTGGAAATAGATGAAGAATTAAAATATGTAAAATAGCATAAATGAAGAAAAGTGGAGAATGAATTAGGATTGGCTGAAAAAGTCGGATAATAAAAAAGATAATTGAAGGACTTATATTAAGTATCATACTATTGCTTTCTGGCTGTTAAGAAATATAGTTGATTGCCGAAAATTTATTCACTTCAAAGAAAAATGATAAACACAACCAAAATACGAGGGAGAAAGTGAGGAAGAATCAAGATAAGTAAAAATAACAATGAAAAAGTGGAGAATGAATTGAGAAAAAGATAAATAGAAAAAAAAGATAATTTATAGTTTAGTACTGCCCTAATTGCTCTAGAAAGAATGTAATTGAAGCAAATAACAGAATGAGGGAACATTCTGTACTTCTGTATCTGATACCTTTGATAATATTTCAATTGTCATATCTGATTCTAATTCAGAATATATAAAGGTAACGTTTATATATATATATATATATATATATATATATATATATATATATATATATATATATATATACTGTATATATATATATATATATATATATATATATATATGGGTATATATATATATATATATATATATATCTATTTATCTATATATATTATATATACATATATATATATATATATATATATATCTATATATATATCTATATATATCTATCTATCTATCTATATATATATATATATATATATATATATATATATATATATATATATATATATATATATATATCCGTTCCACAAGTATATAAATTCGACGGTATATATTTCCTGGATTTTTGTTCATTCATATGCAGGGTTGTGGTGGCCTATTTTGTAACGTCCCTGACTGATGATCGCCATTCTGGGGTTTGAGTCACGCTCAAACTCGTTAGTTCCTTTAGTGTCTGCAACCTCACCATCCTTATGAACTAATGATGAGATATTTGGGGAAGCCTATATGTCTATCTGCTGCTATCTGCTCATCAGCAGCCATTGCCTTGTCCCCCCTTGGTCCTAGCTTGGGTGGAGAAGGGGCCAGGGTGCTAGTCATATGTATATATGGTCAGTCTTTGGGTCATTGTCCAGCTCGATAGGGCAATGTCACTGTCCCTTGCCTCTGCCACTCATGTGCAGCCTTTAAACCTTTAAGGTTTTTAAATAGAAAATAGAGATTTAATAACGATTAATATAATATGGAACTTTAACTCCAAGAGGAATATATTAATATTAATATAACTGGATCCAATTAATTTCTAAGAGGCAAATTAATAAGACTTTTGCTATAAGTTGCAACAGTTGTTGATATTTTTATTATTTGTTAAATTCATTTCTTAATCGATAATGATCGGATTGCCCTAATTCACAATCAACCACTCCATAGAAATAACTTAATATAAAAAGGAACAGTAGAATATATGAACATTAAGAATTTTATATTGATACTAATTTTAAACCGTATATTAAAAAAATCTTAAAAGTTTATACTTAAAAAAATATATAGTCCGAATAATAATAAAAGGAAAAAACCTCTTAAAAGTTTATGTTTAAGGAAATATAGTCCGAATAATATTAATAGAAATTTTTTTTAAAGTTTATATCTAAAAAGGTATAGTTCGAATAATATTAAAAAAAAAAAACTCTTAAAAATTTATAACTGAAAAATTTTGTCAGAATAATATTAAAAGAAAAAGAAGAAAAGTTTATATCTAAAAAGATATAGTTCGAATAATATGAAAAAAAAAAACCTTTGAAAGTTCATATCTAAAATATTATAGTTCGAATATTATTAAAAGAAAAAACCTTAAATGTTTTTATATAAAAAAATATAATTCACTAAATTAAAAAAGTAAATTCATTAAAAATCTGGCACTAAAAAGCTTTTAGAATAAGGCATTATTATAATTAGCAGTAATTTAGACTTAATTCCTTTCTCGAATTATAAATAAAGAACAAGAGAAATGAAACATTAAAAAGGATGGAGAGAGCAAGGAATTATCATTTGCATATTTAACGAGGAAGAATATTTTAATTTCTTTGACTTTTACACGGGTAGGAATGGACTTCATACATATTCTTGATAAGTCTGAGCACATACGCGTGTCGTGTATGTATTTAAAACAAACACACAGACACACATACACTATATATATATATATATATATATATATATATATATATATATATATATATATACATATATATATACATATATATATAAATACATATATATATATATACACATACTATACATATATATTTATATATATGTATATAAATATACATATTTATATATATATACATATATATATATATATATATATATATATATATACGGTATGAATATATATATAATTATATATATATGTATATATATAGATATATATGTATATATAAGTTTGTGTCTAAATATATATATATATATATATATATATATATATATATATATATATATATATATATGCTATTCGCACACACACGTACATATACTGTGTGTATATACTATATATATACATATACATATATATATATATATATATATATATATATATATATATATATATATATTTATTCAAATTACATAAACTGAATACATATACAAATATCAGACTGAAAGTCAAATAAGACTTATCAATATATAGATGAATAAATAGTTATACGGAAATAATGTTAACCTCGAAAGGAAAGCAATCTAGAATGCTATTGTGTTTGAAGTCAATTGAACATTACTATTGACTACGAATCTGAAATAATAATAAAATGTGACATTTATTGATTGAGCCTAAAAAAGAGAGCGAGAGTGAACGAGTTTTAAAATAAGCAAATGATGAATGAATATAAAAATCTCCATAAAGAAATGAAGCAAAGTGAACGATAAAAGAAAATATGTAATGATAATTCTTGAAAACAAAAGATAGAGGAAAAGAATAACGTTTAAAATAAGCAAATAAGAAACGAAGATGAATAATCCAAAAAAGAGATGTATAGAAAGTGAACAAGTAGAGAAATATCTTGACAAAAAAAAAAAGGAAAATAAAAACAAGGTTTTAAATAATCAAATAACGAACAAAGATAAAAAATTCCATAAAGACATGAATACTGTGGGAATAAGTAGAGAAATATCTTGTGACAAAAAAAAAAAAAGGAAAATAAGAACAAGGTTTTAGATAAGCAAATAGCGAACAAAGATAAAAATCCCATAAAGACAGGAATAATAAGGGAATAAGTAAAGAAATATCTTGTGACAAAAAAAAAAAAAGGAAAATAAGAACAAGGTTTTAGATAAGCAAATAGGGAACAAAGATAAAAAATCCCGTAAGGACATGAATAATAAGGGAATAAGTAGAGAAATTTCTTGTGACAAAAAAGTAAGAAAAAAATGGAAAATAAGAACAAGGTTTTAAATAAGCAAATAACGAACAAAGATAAAATCCCATAAAGACATGAATACAAAGAGAACAAGTAGAGAAATATCTTATGACAAAAAAAAAAAAAAGGAAAATAAGAACAATGTTTTAAATGAGCAAATAACTAACAAAGATAAAAATCCCATAAAGACATGAATAATAAGGGAATAAGTAGAGAAATTTCTCGTGACAAAAAAAAGAAGAAAAAGTTTTAAAATAAGCAAATAGCGAACAAAGATAAAATTTCCGTAAAGACATGAATACAAAGAGAACAAGAGAACAAGTAGAGAAATTTATTGTGACAAAAAAAAAAAAGGAAAATAAGAACAAGGTTTCAGATAAGCAAATAGCGAACAAAGATAAAAATCCCATAAAGACATGAATAATAAGGGAATAAGTAGAGAAACTTCTTGTGACAAAAAAAAAAAGGAAAATAAGAACAAGGTTTTAAATAAGCAAATAGGGAACAAAGATTAAAATCCTATAAAGACATGAATAAGAAGGGAATAAGTAAAGAAATATCTTGTGACAAAAAAA
>NC_090748.1:105756925-105774425 GCF_036898095.1 Palaemon carinicauda
ATTGTTAATAGTTTATATATGACATATCTGTTGTGACGTTATTACTTTTTTTAGAAAGATTTATTGTTAATTTGTTCTCTTCATTTATTTATTTCCTTAATTCCTTTCCTCACTGGGCTATTTTTCTCTATTGGAGCCCCTGGGCTTATAGCATCTTGCTTTTCCAATTAGGGTTGTAGCTTGCATAATAATAATAATAATAATAATAATAATAATAATAATAATAATAATAATAATAATAATAATAATAATAATAATAATGTTGTTGTTGTTGTTGTTATTGTGGTTGATTGATAATGAGTCAAACCCCAGACATGACTAAGACATGTCTGAGGCCTTTGTCCTGATGCAGACTAGTGACAATTGTATTTACTGTAGTTGTTGTAGATAACGATGATAAACAAAAAGATTTCAACTAGATAAGTTATCAAGCGATATGAAGGATAAATATAACGTTTAGCATAAAATTCAAAATGGAAAAGTGACAGTTCTTTCTTATCTAAAATGATATATCGCATTCTAGTGCTTTCTAACAGTAAGATATTTTAAAGAAATGTAATCAAGATAATTTTCACAAACAGTTTCTCTCTAACAACACTAACCCGAGCCCTGAAAATTTATTTTTATTTCTCTTTTTTTTTTTAATATATCGCAAAACTTCAACAAAAAACATAACTAGACAAAAAATTTGGGACTGCATAACATTCAGGAAAGAAATAAAAAGTAAAAAAGTAATACTTATATAGTTCTAAACGTATTAATAAAAAGATAAGAAATTGGCTGCACAGGTATAAAAAAAAAGGAAATTTTAATCAGAAATTCTCCGTGAAAGAAACATACTGTTTTCAGCTATATTTCAGTAAAATATAAGCGACCGAAATTTCTACATTACTTTGTTATTGTCTTTTACGGGTTGGTGACAGTAATATCACTCCTTTACTTCAATATAAGTTTCATTACTCTACGATTAAAATTGTGGCCAGGAACCTGTTCAAAAACAAACACACACAATCAAGCACACAAACAGGTGGTAAAACCTAACCTCATTCAAACTTCATTGACGTAGGTAAAAATAGACAAAGGGAGGAACACCAAGAAATATCTCCAGCGATTCTTTAAGTTTCATTACTCTACGATTAAAATTGTGGCCAGGAACATGTGCAAAAACAAACAAACACACACAATCAAGCACACAAACAGGTGGTAAAACCTAACCTCATTCAACTTCATAGACGGAGGTAAAAATAGACAAAGGGAGGAACCCCAAGAAATATCTCCAGCGATTCTTTACTCTTTAATGAATGCACAAGTGAGAGAGACTGACTGAAACACCCAGACCAGAATCTATGATTGATCGTGGCTGCAGAAGGTTACGTTTGCATGTTTAACAAGGAGACATGCAGGTTCATAACTACACACATATGCTCGAGGAGAGAGAGAGAGAGAGAGAGAGAGAGAGAGAGAGAGAGAGAGTTTACGCATATCTCTTAAACAAACAAGTCTCATGTACGTCTTCAATTATATATATATATATATATATATACATATATATATATATATAATATACATACATATTCATATAAATATACGCACACATATATATATAAAACTCATAAATATACCAATATATATATATATATATAATATACATATATATAATGTATATTGTGTATATATATATATATATATTATACATACATATATGTATCAATATATATATATATATATATACACAATATACATATATATATGTATATATATATATATATATATATATAACTATCTAATTTTACATTTTCTTTAAACTCGATCTATTTTATATTCTTATTCAAATTTCAGTTTAAACCATTGTGAACACAAACCAGATTTAGTGAGATGTGATGCTCTGCTACTAACAGCAAATTGAATCATTACAATTGAATAATTTGCGAATTATACTTATCTTTCCATTTTAGTACAAATGTTATCCTATGTGAGTGTGAATAACATAACGTAGTGAAAGTGTTTATGTATCGCCATGATCAGTAATGCTATACTAGTCAGAGTCACTCATACTAGGTTGGCTTGCTGTGAGCGATCAGACTAAATTCTCCATCATCAATAATCCGTAGCGTCCAGCGTAGTAATGAAAATGGCCAAACTCCAGACATGAATAACATGTCTAAGGCCTTCGTCCAGCAGTGGACTATGGAACGGCTGTATTTGTTGTCGTTGTTGTTGTTGTTGTTTTATCTTTAACTAGCCTAGTTTTATTTCAACATTAAATTTCGCATATAAAAGCAGATTCATTAAATAAATGTGGTACTCCATTACTAATAGTACATTCAATTATTATTATTATTTTATCTTGAACGTTACTTCCCTGCTTTAATAAACGTTCTGCTACGTTCCTCGAACATGATGTGGATTATTCACTCCCCGATGTTGACATAAAATGCCATAGTTAAACCCTGGCAACCTAATAATCCGACTACTCCACAATATTCAAATTTCCCTTCCTTGAGGCCTCGTCGAGAGGAAACACTCAGAGCCATCTGGTGAGCAGCTGGCGAAACATCCGATCTGATTTCTCACCTCGCTAGCATATTCCTAAATTAAGCGTGACGAAATTATTCGGCTACTTTTAACAAGAAAAAGGGGGGAAGTAATGAAAGAAGAAAACAATATCCCGGGAAACTTTAGGCCTAAACTTTTAGCTGCGCTTCCTTTCCAATTAAGGCGTTAAGGATGAAAACATTTTTTTTCTCGTCCGTAGTGTTACATATTCATAGGATAATATGGGAAGATGTGTTTTTGGGGCAGATATATAAGAAAACCAGAAGTGTTTCGGTTGAGATGAGAAGTATGTGGGCAATGGAGGAAGTAAATAAGATTATTTAGGATAAAGAAGTTAATTTCAAATTATTCTAAATAGAAAGTTATTTATGAAAGCATCTGGTTTATATATATATACACACACACGCGCGCATATATATATATATATATATGTATATATATATATATATATATATATACATAAATATATATATATATATATTATATATAAATTATATATATATATATATGTATATATAAATAAATTATATATATATAACCTGTCATGCTCAGGGGGAGATAGAGTAGTCATACTCTAGTGAAAGGAGGTAAACGAGAGGCACACTCTAAAACTCACACAAACTGCCGAACTAAGTGGTTGCAGTTAGGAAATGGGGAGGGGGTGGGAAGGGTTAAATCTGTGTGTGCGTGTGTGCGTGCACAATCTAAATATCTAGACGTCATTTTTGAAAGCTCGTGTACACTAGTTTATAAATAATTCACAATAACAGAACATTACTCTGAAGAAGGAGGAAAGTCCTAGGAAATCCAAAGTGACATCATACAGTTTATATTGTAGAATATATCTTTATATAGTTAACTAAATATACCATATATTATAAACGTAAGAGTTTTTAGAACTTCATACGCGATAGAATAAGTAGGAAAGAGTATGAATGATAATAAAAATCAACATTAATAGTTTTATTAAGTAATATGAAATTTAAAATATATCGAACACTCTTTTTCATTAAAATATCTGATAAAAAAAAACTAGAAATATAAGATATATCAAACACTTGGTCCTGAAAATATTTAATTAGAAAAATTGTAAACTGAAATAAATTATTTCACAAGATAGTACCATATACAAGATATGAAATACAAATGATTTTATAAATAGTTTAAAGCTGCAAAGAGAGAATAGATAATATAAAAAAAAAATGCAAAAACAAGTAGAAATAGAACTTAGAAATTTCTAAATAAACTATTTGGCAAGATAAAAGAATATATTTTAACATTCGAAGGGTATTGTAAATAATTCATATCTGCAAAAAATTACAAAACAGATAATGTCATATATAAATACGAAATCAAGTAAAATAGAATTTAGAAATCATGGAAAAAAATATTTTTCAAGGTAACAGAATATCCAAATTGTAACGTAAGATCAATTTTGTAAATAATTTATAACTACAAAAAAATAGATAACGTTAAATAGAAATGCGAATCAAGTAGAAATAGGATTTAGAAATCTTGAAATAAACTATTTTGCAGGATAATATAATATCCAAATTGTAACGTAAATTAGATTTTGTGAATGATTTATAACAGCAAAGAGAGAAGAATAGAAGGCATAAAAAAGATTTACAAAATCAAGTAGAAATAGAATTTAGAAATTTCTAAATTTATAACTGCAAAGAGAGAAGAATAGAAAACTTCAAATAGATTTACAAAATCAAGAAGAAATTAAAACTAAAGATCCTAGTAACAAGTTAAAAACTAAATAAATAACCAGCTTTAGAACAGGGGAGTAAAAGCAGAAAAAGAAATGTCACAATCAAGAACATTAATAATAAAAAAGGAATTAAAGAAACAATTCGACTAAAGCCTTATCTATTCTACAAAAGCAGAAATCGCCTTTAACAATAGAATAACGAGATATTACCAATTAACGTATTCTCTTGTTTAATGACATACATTAGTCTCGTAATATAGGGTCGTAATTTATTCAATTTGATCAGGGACAGACCAGTCAGGAGGTGTAAATACCTTTAGGACTTATGTCAGGGAGATTCTTGTGGTTAATTGCAAATGTGTTATATATATATATATATATATATATGTATGTATATATCAAAGAGATACTAAGGCATAGAGAGAGAGAGAGAGAGAGAGAGAGAGAGAGAGAGAGGGGAAGGGGAAGAGACAGAGACTGATAGAAAGAATTGCTTCATATAGTCTTATATGTAAATGCGATGTTGTATCTAGTATGTGATATATATATATATATATATATGTATATATATATATATATTTATATATATATATATATATATGTGTGTGTGTGTGTGTATGTGTACCAGTGTCAAACGAAATTCCAACATGACAACTGGAATTCTGTTATCTTACGATGTAAGTAATTTATACGTTGAATTATTTGAAGGTTGAATAGTACGCAACAATATACTGGAAAATATAAGATGAATTTCTTATGTTCATTTCCTCCAAGAGGAGGCCTAATGTGTAGTGGTTTATATATATATATATATATATATATATATTTATATATATATATATATATATATATGTATATATATATATATATATATACATACATACATATATATACATCTATATATACACTTATATATATATATATATAATATAAATATATATATATATATATATATGTATATATATATATATATATTATATATATAAATATATATATATATATATATATACATATATGCATATATATATATATATATATATGGATATGTGTATGTAATGTGTGTTTGTTTTGAGTACATATTTGTAAATACACCCAGAACTATGAAAAAAAAAATGTAACTTTTAACAATTTGTATAATAAAACATAGGTAGATGTATTTTTTATTAGCTTAAACATAATTATTATGCAACGTTACAATTTCGGTTTATCTAGCTTAAGATTTAAGGAAATTGGAAATGTTTTTAAGGTAATCTAAGGTAAAAATGAGCAGCATTTAATGTAATGGCGACATGACACATGGTCGAGTTTAAACCCTGATCGTGAGCAAACCGAATTAAAATAGATATTTGAGAAATAGTGGAAAAAACGGCATTTTGAAATCATATGATATTACCCATATGATAAACATCATAATTCCACTAATTATCTTAGTCTGTTATATGGAAATTAATCATGTAAAAAAATAACATCAAGACAATATTAAGAGATGGGAAAATCCCTGACATATAAAGGATTTCACAGAGGAAACACAACTCAAGATATTATTAATTTTCAAATCATATGATGTTACTCTTATGATAAACATCATAATTCCACCAATTATCTTAGTCTGTTATATGGAAATTAATCATGTAAAAAATAACATCAAGACAATATTAAGAGATGGAAAAGGCCCTGATATATAAAGGATTTCACAGAGGAAACACAACACAAGATATTAATTTTCAAATCATATGATATTACCCATATGATAAACATCATAATTCCACCAGTTATCTTAGTCTGTTATATAGGAAATAATCATGATAAAAATAACATCAAAACAATATTAAGAGATGGAAGAAGCCCTGATATATAAAGGATTCTAACCAAAAAACACAAAATATCATTAATTTTCAAATCACATGATGTTATTCTTATGATAAACATCATAATCCCACCAATTATCTTAGTCTGTTATTAGGAAATAATCATGATAAAAATAACATCAAAACAATATTAAGAGATGGAAGAAGCCTTGATATATATGGGATTCCAACCAAGAAACACAACACAAGATATTATTCAGTCTAAATTAAGCGTCTATCAGAGTCTCTAAACAATTATCAGTGTAGCATCCTGGTATATTTATATCCCATAATTGAATATTCATCATGTTATGTTTCCAGATGTGGTGAGCTTGTGTCGTTATTTATTTTATACCTGGAATTTAATTGAGTGGGGAAAGGGATAATAGTGCTCATTTATATACATATTTATTCGATAGATTTCCTTGAGATCGTCCAACAGAAAGTATTACTTAATTACTGATATTTTCAAGAAAAAAAAATTAATAGTTTTCCATATAAAAAAATTCTGGAAAACAAAAAAATTCGTCACACAAGTAATTGCTTAAATTTTTTTGTATTAAGCAATTACTTGTGATATGCAATTAGATTGATATTCTTAAGGAAAAATGATAAAAACAATAGTTTTTCCATATCGAGAAATTCAAGAAAAACGAAAAAAAAATTATATAACAAAATTCGTCATACAAAAAGAATTACGCAATTACTTGTAATATGCAATTAGATTATTTTTTTAATAAAAACAGATAAAAAATAATAGTTTTTTCATATCGAGAAATTCTGGAAAAACGAAAAAAAATATATCAAGAAATCCTGGAAAACCGAGAAATTGATAAGGAACTATTAAATCTATTTTACAGAATTCAAATTATGCAAAGTCATATCTCATAAAAAAATGGTAATATTCAATATAACTAAGAAAATATATAGATATGTCCATGTTCATTCATTCTCTCTCTCTCTCTCTCTCTCTCCTCTCCTCTCTCTCTCTCTCTCTCTCTCTCCCTAAATACTTATATACATGCATATATATTAACATATATAAAAGTATATATTTAAACATGTGTATACACATAAGTAAATGATACATACATACATACATGCATGCATACATACATGTATATATGGTATGTATATACACATAGAGAGAGAGAGAGTGAGAGGAGAGAGAGAGAGAGAGAGAGAGATAGCTATATTACTACAAGTGAGTTCGTATGCATAATGCATCAATTATGTTACTAAATGAAACACTTCCTATGAAGGAATACAAAAAAAATAGCTTTTAACACAACAAACGATTTAAAATACTTCAAACAACTCAAGAGCTAAACGTGATACCTCAACAAAAGCATAAGGGATAATGATACAAGCAAAAGGTCATGCATATGACCAGAAATCCTCAACAGAGAAAACAAGGGAAAAGGTCATATCAGGAAACGGGGTCTAAAAGTCATGTTTGACCTTGCGTGGAAAGGGTTCATAAGTGATTCATCTTAACGTCCCACTCACACGTAAATGTTCGAATCATTACTCAAATTAAACTCATATAAATGCCCTTAAAGCATATTTATCATCGCTATAGTCTTCTGCGTTACTGTGTTAAATATTCGTTATAATAAACAGCTTAAATGTCATTATCTATACGTTAAGGGATATGGTTCTCCTGGGTTAGAATTCCTCACACATACATTCATCATTATATGTGGTGGCACATGTAGCATAGGAGACAAAACAATAAAATTCTAATTCAAGTAGCTTGTGTGTTACTGCGTTTAATATTCTTAATAATAAATAGCTATAGTGCCATTACTACTACTAGTGCTACTACTACTACTACTTGCTAAGCTACAGCCCTAGTTAGAAAAGGTGAATGCCATAAGCCTGAGGGCTCCAACGGGGGAAATAGCCAAGTGAGGAAAGGAAATAAGGAAACTACAAGAGAAATAACTAACAATTAAAATAAAATATTTTAAGAACAGTAATAGCATTGAAATATTTTTTTCATATACAAACTATAGAACAAACAGAAGATAGAATAGTGTACCTAAATGTACCCTCAAGTAAGAGACCTCTACCCCAAGACAGTGGAAGGCAATGGTACACAGGCCTATGGCACTATTTAAGACCGAGAACATGGGTTAGATTTTGGAGTTTCTATGGGTTAAAAGATATTGTTCTCCTGAATAGAATTCTTCATACATACGTGTATCATTATATGTGGTGGCATCTGTACCACAGACAAAACAATGGAATTTTAATTCAAGTAAAATATTCTCCTAGCCAGTGAAAACGGGGCATTACATGCAATAAACTGTAAATAAATATTTATCTTGTAATTTATTTGTCATTTGTAATTTGTAAACACTCAATTATCTTATTAAGTAAGAGAGATAATTTGTAAACACTTGATTATCTTACAGAGTAAGAGACAGTTTACTAACACTCTATAATCTCATAGTCAATTTAGATAGGTCACTTTTTTATAAGCTACAACCTAAATAAATACAACTATGTAAATAATATGAAAATCCCACTCTACATTAAAGATAAATCTTTAATTACATATATATATGTTTAATGAGGTGCAAAGTTTATGCGTTGTTAAAATACCAGACATTTTACTCTACCCTCGCATCCATAAGAGAAGAGTTATTATCACAGTAAAAAAAAACATATTTAACTTTTCTGTCCTGAAAATGAAGACCAAACACGATTGTTTGCTCTCCGAATTCATCTCATGTAGATAGTTTCATTATCTCGCGAGCAAATTATGTTTTTTTTATAACATCTGCATAATCTAAATATTGGCAAAGCAATAATGATTCAAATATTCCTGTAGGAGATTAAACTTTACTATTACACTCATTTAGATTTCAAATGTGAATTGCATTGTAAGATATTTTTCCATACTACATCAACCACCGTTTTGTTTATAATAATACTAAACATGTATAATTTCTACGAATCCTCCCACACCTATATACTATGTAATATATATATAATATATATATATATACATATATATATATATACATATATATATATATATATATATAGATACAGATATATATACATATATATTATATATTATATATATATCACGCCATGAGACTGTATTCATAGTTTGCATATTAGTATACTAAACATGAAATTTTTTTTTTCATAATAATATTCAATTATACGCCAAAAACTAATGTACTAAACATATATCATTTTTACCTAAACCTCCTATACACAGATATACCACGCCATGAAACTGTATTCATAATTTGCATAATAATGTATTAGATATGTACAATTTTATGGTTTCATAACAATACTGACTGATGCGTCAAGTATTATTGTTCCATGCATATATAATTTTCACCAAGACTCGCACACCTAGGTATACCACGCCATGAAACTGTATTCATAGTTTGCATCATAGTGTAATAGATATGTAAAAAAATTTGTTTCTTAACAATATTTAATGATTAGTCAAAATTTCTTGTACCATATATATAAATATATATATATATTATATATGTGTGTATATATATATTATATATATATGTGTGTGTGGTGTGTGTATTATATATATATATATATATACATATATATATATGTAGATATATATATATGTAGATATATATATATAGATATATATATGTAGATATATATCATATATATATATATATCTACATATATATATAATATCTACATATATATATATATATATATATACCTAAGCCCATACACATATATATCACGCAATGAAACTGTATTCATAGTTTGCATAATAGTGTAGTTAATATTTGCAATGCTCATCAAGTCCCCCACGCACAAGGGGACATATTACTTCATCACACCACAAGTTCTATTTAGTATTATGCCTTAATGTGTCAAACATTTAGTGTACAGAACATGTACAACTTTTATAAGGCTTCCCACGCACTGTCAGCATATTGCAA
The DNA here is from genome assembly GCF_036898095.1 of Palaemon carinicauda. Lineage (NCBI taxonomy): Eukaryota > Metazoa > Arthropoda > Malacostraca > Decapoda > Palaemonidae > Palaemon > Palaemon carinicauda. Next base: position 105,766,996 of record NC_090748.1, read on the forward strand.
GTGTAATGATCATTCGACATTTGGCGATTTTTTAATTCATGGTCAGCTCAAAACGCCAAGTAAAAAATACTGAAAACTGAATACGTTAAGCTTTCATACTCTATACATAATAGGAGAAACAAAAGTATATATTATATAGAACATTTAAAACACCAATACAATAAAGCTTAGGAATTACAATGCAACGCATATAAGCTTGAAAAAAGTGACAAAATTGAATGTAAAGTGGTTAGTGCAAACCCTTATGCATACTTGTGAATCAGGATAATAATAATAATAATAATAATAATAATAATAATCAATATATATATATATATATATATATATACATATATATAATACTATATATATATATGTGTGTGTGTGAGTATGTGTGTGCATAAATATATATATATATATATATATAGAATAGATAGATAGATAGATAGATAGATAGATAGACAGATAACTATCAACACAACATCGTGCTCCAATAGAAATAGATTTCTAGTTCATACTTGGGATCGAACGCTATCCCCTTCTAATGAAAGGTCAGGTCGAGAGGCATGGTTGGAATCGACCTGGCCTTTCATTAAAATGGGCTAGCGTTCGATCCCAAGTATGAGCTAGAAATCTATATATATATATATATATATGTATATATGATATATATATATATATACAAATAAGTGTGTTTGTTGGAGTGTGTCAGTGTAATGTTATATATAATTGTATAAATTTTAAACGATTTGTGATAGGAATAATTACTATACACACACACATACACACACACACACACATATATATATATATATATATACTGTATATATGTTATATACTGTATGTATATGACCATGTGTGTGTTTATTTATAGCGTATGTACATTTCTATAATTCTATAAAGATTCATAGGTGTTATTATAGTATGCTATCTACCGCCGATTTTGCTATCTACCACCCCTTTCTGAAATTTTGGAATTGGTCATTATTTTGTTTATGAAACCCCAATTAACACTACTTTACAATTAACTGGAAAATCACCTAATACTGTCACGGATTGGTTTAATGTGTCTGGAAGTGTGTAGTGTGGTGGTTTCAATTGGAAAGTTCTGAGAAAAGGCGAAGATGCATTTCCTGCTTTCTTGAATGATGTAAGATATGTTTACAAGCAGTAGTAGAATAAATTTTTGATTGAATATTTTTTCATAGATTATTTTCTTTCAGTTTTGTAATATTTGATTTTTCATTTGATTAACTTGTAACATAGTTGTATGATGAGCTTTGAATAATTTGTAAAAAAAAAAGTTTCCCTACAAACTGTTTATAATTATGCAACCATGTTGTTCAGCCAATAAACATTATCAAACTATAATTAAAGTCAAATGAGGATAACATACTGGTGGTAAGTAATCTGTTTGATAATCCTCATCAAACAGGAGGATTAACATTGACGGTAGATAACAGACTTTGTGGTAGATACCATACTATAATAGAAATTCGACGGTAGATAGCATACTATAATAGAAATTCGACAGTAGATAGCATACTATAATAGCACCGATTCGTAATAGCAGCAAAACAAATAAATAACTAAATAAATGAGAACCGATGTACCATTTCAACAAACATATAAAACATTTAAAGGGCAATAAGGAAATAATTCATTAGCTACAACCCCACGCTGGCAAGCGAAAAGTATATATATTCTGTATATATATATATATATATATATGTATATATATATATGTATATATATAAAACATATATATATATATATATGTGTGTATACATATGCATATATATATATATATATATGGGTGTGTGTGAATACATATGCATATATATTATATATATATATTTATATATATATATATACATATATATATATATATAGATTTACATATATAAATATATATATGTGTATGTATGTATATATATATATACATATATATACATATGCATGTATATATATGTGTGTGTATGTGTGCGTGATATATATATATATATATGTAAATATATATATATATATATATTTATATTATATATATATATATATACATTCATAAAAATATATGCATAAACTTTGAAATTACCTGTACGTATACATCATATATAAGCGCAAAGCTTATGAATGACGGAAGTAATAACAGTAATGTATTCATAACATTATTTTCTTGTTTTCATATCTGGAGAAATTACATTAAACCCACACTCCCAATTTAGATCACTTTGATATATTCCCATTCATAACTTTATTGAGAATTATCTCATTAAAGAAAACTGAATTAGGAAGATCAATAGATTTCTAAACAGTGATTAATATCAGAAATTTAAATTTCACAATCATCTGTTGCACGGTGGAGGCAGCTTGTAGAAAAACAGGGAGTATGATTGATGGCTTTGGGAGGTTAACTTATGTTTAGAAAAACCAAGAGAGAGAGAGAGAGAGAAGAGAGAGAGAGAGAGAGAGAGACAGACAGACAGAGAGAGAGCCTGAACTTACCACAATAATAGCTGATATTTTTATTATGAAGATTGTTTAAACTTTAATTACCAGGATAATATTTTAAATAAAGAGTGAGTACCTACACAAGAACTGACAGAGAGAGAGAGAGAGGAGAGAAGAGAGAGAGAGAGAGAGAGACCGCACTTCTTACAATAATAGGCTGATATTATTTTTATTATGAAGATTGTTTAAACTTTAAATACAAGGATAATATTTTAAATGAAAAGTGGGGTACACACAGAGGAACCGAAAGAGAGAGAGAGAGAGAGAGAGAGAGAGAGAGAGAGAGAGAGAGCAGTCGGAGTTGATATAGTAATATCTGGTATTTCTTTATTATGAAGATTGCTTAAGCTGTAATTCCCAGTATAATATTTCAAAAGAAATGTTGTTACGTGCAGAAGAAAAAACGTGTTTCATTAATATTATTATTGATAGATCTTGTATAAGTGTTTTTTAAAGGTTAAAAGAGAGAGAGAGAGAGAGAGAGAGAGAGAGAGGAGAGAGAGAGAGAGAGAGAGAGAAGGGGGCTGGTACTACACCTTACAAAATCTGACTAAACCCTTTAAAAAGTGCTTTATGTGTACGTACTATTGAACGAAAAATCTAAAACATTTAAAATCTGATTTTATGAGTTCATATTATTGAACTTTCTCCCTCGTGACTACCGTAGGGTAAAATGAATTTCCAATACACAAAAAAAAAAAAAACATATCTAATTTGCGTTGCATTTAGTTCCAGCTTCAACTGAAAATTTTAGGGATAAATATGATTAATTTTCCGTTGGAAACACAACATTGCTGGCTTTGCAATCAGAGTTAACGGTCAGGTGTTTCAGGTAGAATTAAATGTAGGTTTTTTCCGCTGTATTTGAGACCAAAATTATGTATGTATATGTATACTGTATGTATACATATATATATATATATACTATATATGTATATATTATACATATATATATATAGTATATATATATATGTATGTAAATATCACCCACGAACGGCATTTAATACCGAATTCTATCTGGGAATATATATCCACTTGGAATTCATTTTATGGTAACAGCTTCTGGCCGAGTGGAGATTCGAACCCCCACCTGTGCGGCTTGAAACTATGCCTACAGTGACTCTACCGAGTGAGCTATCAAGAGAGAATATATATATATATATATATATATAGATAGATAGATAGATAGATATACATATACGTGTGTTTGTGTGTGAATTTATATACATGTATATATGTATATATAATATATATATATATACATATATATATATATATACATATATATATATATTATATATAATACATATATATATGTAAATATGTGTGTATCCTTATGCTTATATAATTATGTGAGTCTGTTTGTGCATGTACGTTAATATATATATAATATATATATATACATATATATATGTATATATATACACAGGTGTATATATATATATATATATATGTGTGTGTGTGTGTGTGTATTTATATATGTATATATATATATATATATGTGTGTGTGTGTGTGTGTGTGTATGGATATATGAATGTTTGTGAGCATATATGTGTATATGTATGTATGTACACCTATGTGTACGAATACCTAAATCCCATACTTATGTAAAAAAAAAAAAACTGGTTCATATCAACGTAAATATAATTTTCATAACCTTGTATATTTAATCTCCATTACATAATCTCCATGCCTATACAGTACAATATTTATGTTATTTTATTAGAGTTTGGTGACCTCAAATATGATTAATTTGAGCCATCAGTCAACATCATGGTATAATCTCCCTGTAGAGTTATCATCTTCAACGAAATTTGGATTTTTCCTATTGAGAAAGGCCATATATTTATAGTTTCGTAACTATTTGGGAATCTATCGTATATTCTTTGTGGAATTTTATTCATAAATTTTGATTGAAAGCATAAAAATATGCTAATTTCCACCATTGGTCATGACTATTTCTAATTTGAAACTATATTGAACGTAAGAAAATTTCTACTTTCTTCAGAATTCCTTACCCTCATCTTGTAATTGCTCTCTTTCCCTGTCATTCATAACATTTACTAGCTTCACCTTAATGAAATTTAAGGCTTTTTTTTTTGTTCTTTTGTCTTTATCCTTTGATAAGTTTAAAGGTAAGATAAAGTTTAATCTGGTATAGCTCTCCAATATCTACCGCACAGGTAAATATTACAGGTAACATCAAATGGGGAATTATGATACGAATGAAGTACAATATTTGTGTACCTTTAACATGTTTATGAAAAACACAAGCATCATTAAACAATACACACTACATAAAACTGAATATCCAAGTAAAAATTATATACTAAATCTACCTAATACATAATTTAACCTACTTACTATACTAGTAAGCATTTGTTTATAAAAAGACCATAAAAAAATATTTTACAGTTTTTTTTTTTTTTTTTATACGAGGGTAATTTCATATGCAAGATTTGTTCATAAATATATTTTATGCATATGTTTGCCAGTATACCATGTAAATGTAAAAAGTAAATAAATACAAAGCAAATTATGTACATGTGCTAAATATATGTGTACATTTCATGCAATTAGTAAACAGTACCACATTTATTTCCAGGATACAGTTTATGCATATTTTCTATGAAAATTAGCATTTATAATTCAATGTATTAGATGATATACCAACTAGTTCAACGACAAAAAACCTTTGATATCCATGAATAAATAAATCAACTAATAGTCAAATAATAAGATAAAGCATAACACAGATCCCACTTTTATTTCCAGGATACAATTTCTGTATATTCCTTGTGAAAATTAGCATTTATAACTTAATGTATCAGATGACAAACCAACTAGTTGAACTAAAGAAACCTTTGATATCAGCAAACAAGTAAATCGACTAATAGTTAAATAATAAGAAAATATGTAACACAGATGTCTACTTGAATATAAACACGTACATAAGTATAAACAAGTGTATGGATTTTCACTTACCCTTTTTTATCTCAAGGGAATGGATGGCCGGGAGCAAGACGGCGAACACGAAAGTAATTATCATGATATCTCTTATTTTCTTTTTCGTTTTCATAGCGGTTATAAACTAGCGGAATATTTTTTCATCTCCTATCCGGATGTTATTTCCTGCACACAACAACACTTTGACTCGAGATAAGCATCACTGGATCGATTTGATATCAATTCTCCCCCATCACTGATTGGGAAAGGTTAGAAATTCCCAGCTATTTGGCCAGAACAGGTGGAAAGTTATCATTGCTTCGAGTTGATCCTTCATTTTTAGCGAGGCATCATTCGAAATACGACTCCCAGGGGGGTACTGCGCTCTCTCACATCACGTCGGTAACGACGGGGGACATACGGAAACGCATCACAATCTATAATCTATTCGAAGTGCGAGAAAAAAAAAAATCCTGGAATTTAAGGATTCTCCTATAGTGGAGAGAGAAGCGGCAACACGGTGCGTCTTCCCTTTACAGTATCCAACGCTAGACTGACTCTACTCGGGAGACCACAGGACTGTTTGCCTCTGTTGCCTGATGCCTGTTCGCCGATGTCATTCAAAATTCTTTTTGAATTACATTTTTCTTTACTACACATAAACGTTCCGAGTTATTTATTATTAAATCTTTATATTCCCTAGTTTTATAATCATCTACTACGGGAAATTCCCCACAGATATCATTATCAAAAACTAACAATAGCATTTTTTTTTTTTTTTTGTGGCGGTGAAAAGGGCTTTCTTGTGTCACAGAGAGTGGCTGGGCTTTTGCTTATTGGCTAATGGGGAAGGAGGTAAAGGGAAATGGCATTTCTGATTGGCTAGGGTTTGCAAATCCGTCGCAAGAAAAAAGAAAAAAATTTTGATGACTGAAAAAAAGGTGATTATTTGAACATTGTTATATATATTTCGTCTGCTTTAAGCAACTCACGCTTTAGATAGATCATTTTTTTATGATTTAATTTAATATAGGTCAATAAAGCTGTTAGGATCTTATCTTTAGTGCAGCCAATAGTGTTCACTGACCTTATCATCATCATTATCATCAACATCAACATCATCATCATCATTATCATCATCTACTCCTACGCCTATTGACGCAAAGGGCCTCGGTTAGATTTCGTCAATCGCCCCTATCTTCAGTTTTTTAATTCAATACTTCTCCATTCATCTGCCCTGTAGCCCTGGGTCTTACAACTCTCCTGGTGCCTTGTGAAGCCCAGATAAGAGTTTGAAGAGGTAATCTCTCTTCAGGAGTGCGAAGAGCATATCCAAACCATCCCCATCTACCCCTCACTGACCTTTTTATGAACTAATGACCGAGTGAATTAATGACCTAGATAACTACCATTACGTTTCTCATATCAATTCTAATAAAAATATTCAAAAATTTTCAGAATTTCTTTAGATATACAATTAAAAAAAACCGTAATTTTAATTGAAAATTCTCGGTAAAATATACGGTTCTCAGCTGTATTTTCCAAAATACGGGTGACCGTAATTTTTATCCTACTTTGTTATTACTCCTTTACGTCAATATTTCCGTTTTTAAATCGGTAAATGCCTGGGTTTTTACTGTTGTTTTACTGCAAATTTTTAAACAGTGTATTTGTATTTAGCACACAATATATTGTATATTTTTAAATATCTAAACTCTTTCTGCCAAATCTCTAAAATCCTATTAAAGACCTAATTCATCTCTCTCTCTCTCTCTCTCTCTCTCTCATCTCTCTCTCTCTCTCCTCTCTCTCTCTCTCTCAAATATATATATTTCCACGCATATCCTTTTCATCATCAATATTTTCTTAACTCCTTTCATAACAGATAGTGACATATCTAATAATGATACTCAGGTAATGATAAAAATTATATTGATATTCCACTCTGATAAATACATCATCAACAATATTGATAATGTTGAATGTTTCATATACT
>NC_090748.1:105781925-105784238 GCF_036898095.1 Palaemon carinicauda
TTATTAGACACTCGAGGTACAATTAACATGAAACAACGCCAAATAAAAATGTTTAGGAATGTAAATTGCCTCAAATATATGGTTGCAAAAGAGCAAGAATAAAACATGTCCCAGGGACATTAATGACCTCTGGGAAGTTAGACAAAAACAAAGGAGTGGGTTTATCGGAGCAAAGTGCCACTAATAAACTGCAAAAATTATACTCCTCCTAAAAATTTATCTTGAATAAAGGGTTGAAAGCTGCGTCATACAGAGCATGAATCAGACCGTGAAGGAAAACAGAATGAGTGGAGAAAAAAAAATCTGTTTTCTAAGGAGGAGAATTAAAGCAAATATGTAGAAGAATTATTCTTGATAATCTAAAGGTAAATTATTATAAAAAACAGTTGCCCAGCGAAGAAAAATAGATCTGAAATTTAATTGTTCATAATGACCTGCATGGAATCAAAGGGAGTACAGAATGAGTGGAGAAAAAAAAATATCAAAGGAAGATAACAAAAAGCAAATATATAAAAGAATTATTTTTAAGAACTAATGTAAAGATGAAAGATTATGAAAACAGTTACCCAGCAAAGGTAAATAGATCTGAAATACAATTGTTCTGTACCAACCGTGTTTCACACAATTGTACATAATTCCTTTTGTATATATTATGCTTGTATCTTCGCTCTTCCCTCGCACTAAAACGAACATGAAAATTCATGTCGGGTTTTTCCTCTGTAATATTTTCTGTCTTGTGGACTTGTTATGTCCTGTTGCCTTGAGGTTTTGCATATAAGGAGAATGTTCTACAATAATATAACTTAGTCGTTCCCAACCTGCCTTTGAGTTCACAGCCTTACTCGGCGCCGTCACAGTTCACTAAAACCTGCATGGAATCAAAACAAGCATAGTGAAAGATCAAATTAAGCAATTGAAAATTGCCCTTAAGAAATAATCATCAGATGAAACCCAGTAGATATTAAGAAATTATGAAAGTACATGAAATGGGAAACCAAATCGTTGAGACAATACAATATATTGTTAGAAAGTAGCTCGGCCAAAATTGTGAAATGTCGAGTAATTGGCATACGTAATAAGATAAGTAATTCGAAAATATTATAATTATAAGTGTATATATATATATATATATATATATAGATAGATAGATAGATAGATAGATAGATAGATAGATAGATATATACATATATATACATATATAAAAGTATATATATATATATATATATATATGTGTGTGTGTGTGTGTGTGTGCGTGTGTGTGTGTGTGTGTGTGTATGAACAAGAAGAAATATAAAATATATATAAAGCTTTGTTGCTCCAGTGCGATTCAAAAGGACAATCTTATCACCACTTCAGTATTCAATTTTTTTTATCACTTTGTAGTATTTTCAACATTGACGAATTGAAGAAAGAACAATGTTAAAAATATAAGTTATGAATTAATTTACAACAAATTTGACTATTTTGTAACGTCAAATTCATCAGTACAATTTTTTTTATTTTCATATTTTTAATAAGAATTTTGCAATGTTAATTACACAACTATTTAAATTTTAGTTGGCGTAATATAATTTCTCCTCGTTAATGATAATTTTTGTGTATTCATTAATCTAATTTAAACCCTGAGTTCATAAAGTCTTATCAAATTTCCTCTTCAATATAGACTTGTATATGAATGAACAGTCATCCTATAAGAGAAATAACAACATCAAAAGTAAAGGTAAAAGCATTAATGGAGAAGCATATATTTTAAAAAAAAGAAAAAAAAAGAACTTATGACACATTCAATTCAAATATAACATTAAAGTTTAATTTAAACTCTTTTACTGCAGATCTCTTTATTCATGTAAGGGAGCGCTGACAAAACTTCTCTATGGGCCATTTCAGACGACGTTTTCTGACGGGCTTCAGCACTTGGGCGGTTCTTTATCTCTTCCTAAACTGTTTTACTTGTCCTCTTCAATTTCCATTTCTTTTTCTTATTCGAAGACTTGTGTAACTCAAACTATTCTCCTTATTTCGTTTATTTTCTTTTACAAACATATACTATAAATACAACAACAACAAGGTTGTGATAACCTGGTAGTAGTGCCCTTGTCTCTTGATTTCCAGACTGGGGTTCCTTTGATCGCTGTAACCCGACCATTCTTGTGAGCTAAGGATGAGCTCCACCGGTCCTAGCTTGGGTGGGGAGGGTGCTTGGGCGCTTATAATATGTAATATGGTCAGTCTCTAGGGTATTGTCCTGCTTGATAGGGCAATGCCACTGTCCCTTGCCTCTGCCATTCATGAGTGGCCTATAAACCTTTAATT
>NC_090748.1:105789738-105794738 GCF_036898095.1 Palaemon carinicauda
GAATAGTGTGCCTGAGTGTACTCTCAAGCAATAGAACTATAACTTGAGACAGTGGAAGGCCATGGTACAATTATCATTATTATTAATACATACATACATACATATACCAAGGCCCTTTCCCCCAATTTTGGGGGGTAGCCGACATCAACAATGAAACAAAACAAAAAAGGGGACCTCTACTCCTCTACGTTCCTCCAGCCTAACAAGGGACTCAACCGAGTTCAGATGGTAACTGCTAGGGTGCCACAGCCTACCCTCCCACATTATCCACCCACAGATGAAGCTTCATAATTTTGAGTCCCCTACTGCTGCTACCCTCCGCGGTCATCTAAGGCATCGGAGGGCAGCAGCAGGGCCTACCGGAACTGCGTCACAATCGCTCGCCATTCATTCCTATTTCTAGCACGCTCTCTTGCCTCTCTCACATCTATCCTCCTATCACCCAGAGCTTTCTTCACTCCACTTATGGAGATTATTAATACTACTAGTTAAACAATAATCCTAGTTCGAAAAGCAAGATGCTATAAGCCTAAGGACTCCAAAATAACCCAACGAGGAGAGGAAATAAGGAAAAAGGTGAATAGTGTACCTGAGTGTACCCTCAATCAAGAAAACTCTAACCAAAGACAGTGTAAGCTCATGGTACAGAGGTTAAGACAGTGGAAGACCATGGTACATTATCATTATTATTAATATTACTAGTTAAACTATAATCCTAGTTCGAAAAGCAAGATGCTATAAGCCTAAGGACTCCAAAATAACCCAATGAGGAAAATAAATAAGGAAACAGAGAAATAATGTGCCTGAGTATACCCTCAATCAAGAAAACTCTAACCAAAGACAGTGTAAGCCCATGGTACAGAGGCTATGGCATTACCCAAAGACAAGAGACCAATGGTTTGATGGTAAGAGCTCTTCTGCTCCTACTAAGAGGAAGGTAGCCACTGAACAATTATAGTCCAATAGTTAACCCTTTAAGTGAAGAAGAATTGTTGGCTTATATTGGTGTAGTCGGATTTACTAGGGGGAAGGAGAATATGTAAAAATATACGTGAGGCCATCGCTTATCTTAGTGTTGTCTGGTATATGACTATTTGGTTTATGTGTAGGCAAATTAGCCGTAACCAGCGATCAATCCAATGTAGTACTATCTGTAGTACTATATCTTTACTAGGGGAAGGAGAATATGTAAAAAAATACGCGAGGCCATTGATTATCTTAGTGTTGTCTGGCGTATGACTATTTGGTTTATGTGTAGGAAAATTAGCCGTAACCAGCGATCTAACCAATGTAGTACTATCTGTAGTACTATATCTTGTATCATCCACAAGCTTGGTGTAATGGTTAGAATTAAGGACGTTTGGATAACGAGGACATTGAATGTATTATAAAGCAGTTTAAACCGTACGCATGCTGCCTATATAATAACTCTTATGGTATATATTAAAGGTCATACGGCCATCTTCTGACCAATCACGATGTTCCTCTATTTTATTGATTTTGCAACCAACTATTAAGCATTCACTTTGATCTCTAGCATCTATTGGCTTCTTGGAAAAACTCCTCTATTTAATCGGTTTTACAACCAACTATCAAGCATTCACTTTGCTCTTTAGCATCTATTGGCTGTTTGAAAAACTCCTCTATTTAATCGGTTTTGTAACCAACTATTAAGCATTCACTTTGCTCTCTAGCATCTATTGGCTGTTTGAAAAACTCCTCTATTTAATCGGATTTGTAACCAACTATTAAGCATTCACTTTGCTCTCTAGCATCTATTGGCTGTTTGAAAAACTCCTCTATTTAATCGGATTTGTAACCAACTATTAAGCATTCACTTTGCTCTCTAGCATCTATTGGCTGTTTGAAAAACTCCTCTATTTAATCGGATTTGTAACCAACTATTAAGCATTCACTTTGCTCTCTAGCATCTATTGGCTGTTTGAAAAACTCCTCTATTTAATTGATTTTGCAACCAACTATCAAGCATTTCCTGTGTCCTTTGTCATCTGGCTTTTTGAAAAACTCAATTTAACTGATTTTGCAACCAACTATTAAGCATTCCCTGTTTCCTCTGGCATCTATTGGCTGTTTGAGAAGCTTTGTCTAATTGATTTTCCAACCAACTATTAAGAATTCATTGTGCCCTCTGGCATCTATTGGCTGTTTGAAAAATCCTTCTATTCGATTTATTTTGCAATCAACTATTAGGTATTCAGTGTGCCCTCTAGCATCTTTTGGCTTTTTGAAAAATTCTATCTAATTGAATTTGTAACCAAATATTAAGCATTTACTGTGCCTATGGCATCTATTGGCTGTTTGGAGAAAGCTCATCTATTTAATTACTTTGCAGCTAAATATTAAGCATTCACTTGCCCTCTGGCATATATTGGCTGTTTGAAAAGCTGCTCTATTTAATTGATTTTCCAACCAACTATTAAGCATTCACTGTGCTCTATGGAATCTATTGGCTGTTTGAGAAGCTCCATCTAATTGATTTTGCAACCCACTATTGAGCATTCACTGTGTCCTCTGGCATCTATTACCTGTTTGAGAAGCTCCATCTAATTGATTTTGCAACCAACTATTAAGCATTGGCATCTATTGCCTGTTTGTAAATGAAAAAAAAAATCATTTGTGATATGACATGGCTGTATGACCTAGCTCAGCTTAAGCTGAGAATTATATCAATAACATTTAGAAGCAATATGAAATCCACTCATCTCACGAGCGAAGGGAGAAGCATCTACCAAATTCGAATAGCAAACAAAATTCGGCATTCACATCCCTTAGAGCTTGGATCTTTATCTCCGGAAGGGGAAAATGACGAAGGGATAGCAGGGACATTTTCTCTGTCCATTTTATTTCGGGCTTTGTGACCTGACATTTTTGGCCTCTTCAGTTTCAGTTTATTTTTCTTATTCGGAGGATTTTCTAATACTCGAACTCCTCACTTTAATGATTTTATTTCATGTTGCACACACATATAATGTAAATACAGCAACAATAAATGCAGTCGTTTCTAGTCCACTGTAGGATCTGCAGGATATGGGCCTCAGAGATGTCCTTAGACATGTCTGGGATTTGGCCATTTTCAACTCCACGTTGGCCAATGTGGATTGGTGATGGTAGGAGACTTTGTTCTTTAACTCTTTTATTTCGTCTTATCTTTTAGAATCCCATTTTTCTGTATTCTTTCATATTGCTTCCTGGTACGCATCAATTTTATCTTGATTTATGCTTAGTTTAGTTTGCTCAATTATTTGTGTTCTGTGAACTAACGGTTGTGTGTCTTCAAGTGTTATGTTTTTTATCTTTTCTTTTTCAACTCATCTTTTAGAATCATCTTATTCTGTTTTCTTTAACAATGTTTTGTCTTACCAATCAATTATTATCTTTATTCCTGCTTAATAAAGTTACTCAATTATTTTCAATCAAATTCTTTTAGATTCATCTTTTTCTCCTTAGTTTTACATTAGTTCTTGTTACCTATGAATTTTTATATCTTTATTTTTATGTTTAACAAGGTTTGTCTGTTATATTCAATCAACACCTTTACTCTATTTCCATAAACAGGAATTACTCAATAACTCACTATATCAAAAAGGTGTATTTAATATGTTTTTCAATAGCTCGAAATTCCGTCATAAATTTTATGACCGAATTTATGATGATTCCTAAATTATTAGTAAATTTTCACAAGGCTTCAAATGATTTTATGACCGAATTTAATAGATTTCCTTTATTGGTTAAAACGCATTGTCTAACACCTGTAATATATTTAACGTCCTTTCTTTAAGGTCGTTATTGCTTCTCCAGAAGACATTTTCACTCTAACTTGTAAACTACGTTTGTCGCTTATTCGATTCTCTTTAGAGCGGTGCTGTGAAAAGCTTTGGTCTTGCTGCTGCTGATTACGTGTTTACATACGTTGATTATACCTTTCAAAGGTGGGCAGTGGAAAGGTACAATTGGCAAATAAGAACACCTTGCCTAAGGGTACAGTCCTTTGGTCTCATTTTGTAGAAAGAAAAACTCTACCAGTGCAGTGTTTTGGACTTCAAGTTTCTAGTAAGTTGAAAGTCAGTGAACATTCACTATTTGGATGTTACCTTAACTAATGAAAATTAATAACTGATGCAATTATTTTATTGCTTTCACTTTTCATCTAATAAGCCAACTAATTACTTACTTCAAACTTAATTGATACAAAAATTAGGAGAATCATAATGTTTATAATATAGTGCAGTATTTTGGTCTCCTTGTTTCTCGTTTGGGATGTTACTTTAACTAATGGAAATTTAATCATTGATATAATTCTTTTATTGCATTTACATGTCTACTAAGGCAACCAATATTTAGCTCAAGTTCAAACTTAGTTGATAGAAAATTTAAAAGAATCATTAAGTTTATAATGAAAGTTAGTGAAAATTCATTAATTGGAGGTTACCTTAACTAAAGTAATAATAATAATAATAATAATAATAATAATAATAATAATAATAATAATAATAATAATAATAATAATAATATAATTACAATAGATTCCAGGAAATGTTATTTTTTATATTCACAAATCATTAATATCTATCCCAGATCGAACGGAAATAAAAGAAAATCACCAAATGAAATGGAAAAATGATATAAAACAATGAATTTCAGCCCCCTATTCCATAATACATCGTCCGTCTTTATTGTTTGTGACCGTATTTTATCTTGTGCTTCCCTCTACCATAGAGTCAAGGGGAGTTATGATGGCACAGGGATTCTCTTAGTCCGGGGTTCATTTTTATTATCCCCAGACATTTTAACGGGAATTTCAGTATTTTGTGGCCAGAGGTCAATTCTATAGGATTCGATTTGAAAGCGCGGTTGTATATTGCCCAAGGTGATTTATCTATTACAGTCCTACCGAAAACAAATAAATTATATATATATATATATATATATATATATATATATATATATATATATATATATATGTACATATACATATATAT
>NC_090748.1:105819185-105824185 GCF_036898095.1 Palaemon carinicauda
ACATTATATATCTTTAATTTTGGATGTTTATACTTTATAGTTAGTTGGAGTAACATTATATATCTTTAATTTTGGATGTTTATACTTTATAGTTAGTTGGAGTAACATTATTTATCTTTAATTTTGGATGTTTATACTTTATAGTTAGTTGGAGTAACATTATATATCTTTAATTTTGGATGTTTATACTTTATAGTTAGTTGGAGCAACATTATATATCTCTAATTTTGGATGTTTATACTTTATAGTTAGTTGGAGTAACATCATACATCTTTAATTTTGGATGTTTATACTTCATAGTTAGTTGGAGTAACATTATACATCTTTAATTTTGGATGTTTATACTTTATAGTTAGTTGAAGTAACATTATATATCTCTAATTTTGGATGTTTATACTTTATAATTAGTTGGAGTAACATTATATATCTCTAATTTTGGATGTTTATACTTTATAATTAGTTGGAGTAACATTATATATCTTTAATTTTGGATGTTTATACTTTATAGTTAGTTGGAGTAACATTATGTATCTTTAATTTTGGATGTTTATACTTTGTAGTTAGTAGGAGTAACATTATGTATCTTTAATTTTGGATGTTTATACTTTATAGTTAGTTGGAGTAACATCATATATCTTTAATTTTGGATGTTTATACTTTATAGTTAGTTGGAGTAACATTATATATCTTTAATTTTGGATGTTTATAGTTAGTTGGAGTAACATTATTTATCTTTAATTTTGGATGTTTATACTTTATAGTTAGTTGGAGTAACATTAAACATCTTTAATTTTGGATGTTTATACTTTATAGTTAGTTGGAGTAACATTACATATCTCTAATTTGGGGATGTTTATACTTTATAGTTAGTTGGAGTAACATCATATATCTTTAATTTTGGATGTTTATACTTTATAGTTAGTTGGAGTAACATTATATATCTTTAATTTTGGATGTTTATAGTTAGTTGGAGTAACATTATTTATCTTTAATTTTGGATGTTTATACTTTATAGTTAGTTGGAGTAACATTATATATCTTTAATTTTGGATGTTTATACTTTATAGTTAGTTGAAGTAACATTATATATCTTTAATTTTGGATGTTAATACTTTATAGTTAGTTGGAGTAACATTATATATCTTTAATTTTGGATGTTTATACTTTATAGTTAGTTGAAGTAACATTATATATCTTTAATTTTGGATGTTAATACTTTATAGTTAGTTGGAGTAACATTATATATCTTTAATTTTGGATGTTTATACTTTATAGTTAGTTGGAGTAACATCATATATCTTTAATTTTGGATGTTTATACTTTATAGTTAGTTGGAGTAACATTACATATCTCTAATTTGGGGATGTTTATACTTTATAGTTAGTTGGAGTAACATCATATATCTTTAATTTTGGATGTTTATACTTTATAGTTAGTTGGAGTAACATTATATATCTTTAATTTTGGATGTTTATAGTTAGTTGGAGTAACATTATTTATCTTTAATTTTGGATGTTTATACTTTATAGTTAGTTGGAGTAACATTATATATCTTTAATTTTGGATGTTTATACTTTATAGTTAGTTGAAGTAACATTATATATCTTTAATTTTGGATGTTAATACTTTATAGTTAGTTGGAGTAACATTATATATCTTTAATTTTGGATGTTTATACTTTATAGTTAGTTGAAGTAACATTATATATCTTTAATTTTGGATGTTAATACTTTATAGTTAGTTGGAGTAACATTATATATCTTTAATTTTGGATGTTTATACTTTATAGTTAGTTGGAGTAACATCATATATCTTTAATTTTGGATGTTTATACTTTATAGTTGGTTGGGGTAACATTAAATATCTTTTATTTCGGATATCTGTACTGTGAAGTTTACATACAAATAATTTTGATTAAATGGAAATTATATCTAATTAAAAAAATTTTCTACTGTTGGTTTGATTAATGATATCTATCTTTATTTTTTCTGTACTGTATAGTTTATAATATCACAGTTTTGATTAGATGGAAATTATATCTAAGGCTCAAAAAATGGTTTCTCTACTGTTGGTTGAAGTAAAATTATATCTCTTTAATTTTGGTTGCCTATACTGTATAGTTTACATACTACAGATTTGAATAGATTGAAATTATATCTAAGTTAAAATTGATTTTCTACTGTTGTTTGGAGTAACAATATCTATCTATAATTTTGGTTGTCTATACTGTATAGTTTACATACTACAGTTTTGATTAGATGGAAATTATAAATACATACATACATATACCAAGGCACTTCCCCCAATTTTGGGGGGTAGCCGACATCAACAAATGAAACAAAACAAAAAAGGGGACCTCTACTCTCTACGTTCCTCCAGCCTAACAAGGGGCTCAACCGAGTTCAGCTGGTACTGCCAGGGTGCCACAGCCCACCCTCCCACATTTCCACCACAGATGAAGCTTCATAATGCTGAATCCCCTACAGCTGCTACCTCCGCGGTCATCTAAGGCATCGGAGGCAGTAGCAGGGCCTACCGGAACTGCGTCACAATCGCTCGCCATTCATTCCTATTTCTAGCAGGCTCTCTTGCCTCTCTCACATCTATCCTCCTATCACCCAGAGCTTTCTTCACTCCATGGAAATTATATCTGAGTTAAAAAAAGTCTTTAGATCCATATGTGATAACAATTATTTTTTCTCTGTTTATAAGAATTAAATCTGATGTATAGTTCAAATTACTATCGTTAAAGAAACTAGATGATTAGGTGGAAATTATATCTAAGTTAAGAAGAAATCTCTAGATCCATATGTAATGATTATTTTTTTTTTTTTTTTTTTAGAAATTGAATTTGATGTAAATTTCAAATGACTTTATTGTTAAAGAAACTACAATAATAAAATTATACACGTGTTTAAAGGTCTGGCTTAAAATAGCTATATTTTACAGAATCTAATTGTATGAATTGTGTTTTATGTTACCTAAGAAACATTATAAATGGCCCCTGAAATATCAAACTAAATATCTCACCGTATAAGGATTTATTTCATCTTAAGCAATACATATATTTTATTACACAATGGGTTTATTATTATTATTATTATTATTATTATTATTATTATTATTATTATTATTATTATTATTATTATCATTATTAAAACGTTTTCATTAATATCATATTCATTACCTTTATATTTTATTAGGGTAAAGGCTTTCTCCTAAGCAAATTTTATAAAAAAAAAAAAAGAAAATGTATGAGTCTTCTAATACTTGCCTATAATTTATTATATTGATCTTTGAGGGAGTAAACTTCCAATGGAAAGCATGTATTTTAAGTAAGCTATACTTATATACATGGCAATCACATAAAAATATACCTCACTTCCTGTTTAGATATTGCCATCTATATCAGTGGTTCCCAACCTGGGGGGAAATTTCCCCCTGGGGGGAAATTTGAAGCTTCCAAGGGGGAAATAATTACACTACCTACTAACTAAAACAAGCGGAAAATGTCCTCATAATACGTGCGGCAATTTGTTGTTAGCCATTCAATTGTGATATGATCATATCAGTTCTCAAAGACATGATATTCATTTCTGAGGCAGACGAGTGGGCATGAGGGCTGGGCGGGGCATGAAGGGGGAAATCTGGATGGTTGAACTTGGTGCAGGGGGGAAATGACAGAAAAAAGGTTGGGAACCACTGATCTATATCATGGCAAACGTAAAGGTTTTTTCTTTTTTGTTAATGAAGAAGCTGTTATATTAAAACTTTCACATCTCTTTTCTTGTCAGAGTTACAAGTCGATGTTGCAAGATTTTCTGGGGGAGTTGGACAGGCATTGGACGAGCTTCCACCCACCCCTACCCCTCCGTTAACGGGCAATGGGTACATATGACAAGCAAGACTTCACCTATCGCAAAAAGAGGATGTTCTTCCAGGAGCAGACCGTTGGAGCGAGGTGAAGATGTTCCCAAAGTACACCGTTGGAACGAGGTTAGTGGTTGACTTTCGATTTAGCTTTTTTTAAGTTTAATTTATTTGATTTCTCGGTCCATCTCATCAATATCTTTTGTGTTTAGGTGATCAAAGCAAATTATCTTTCTTAAATAAATCACCGATACAGACGTGACAATTATGTGCTATTTCTGATAATAAGGGGTATTACGAAATCTGAAATTACATTTATATACGGCAACCTATCCCAGAAAAATATGAAGATGTAGGTGCAATATAATAGATAGATTACTGATGATATTTTGTGAGGAAATATATATATATATATATATATATATATATATATATATATATGAATGTATATAGATATAGATATATATATGAATTTATTATATATATATATATATATATATATATATATATATATATATATATATATATATATATATATATATATATATATGTGTATATATATATATATATATATATATATATATATATATATATATATATATATATATATACACACACACACATATATATATATATATATATATATATATATATATACACACACACACACACATATATATATATATATATATATATATGTATGTATATATATATATATAGCTTTCCGGTTACGCTGAGCGGCAACCACTCTGAAACAACAATCACCCACAAATTTCCAAAACTGCCGTATGGTAGTTAGGAAAGGGGAGGAGGTGGGAAGAAGGAATCTTCTTGTGTGCGTGTGTTTTCATATCTACCTAAATATTCAGCCGTCATTTTTGACGGAACGCATATACTAGGTTTCTTCCATTTAAACAATGGGATTTCTACAAAACCATAAGCCAACATTCCTAAGGATGGCTATGAAAATAGAAAATCATATTATCATATAATGGTGTTTCTTCATTGAAACTAAATGTAATGGGAATGGAGTTGGAGTAGGAATGGGAATGCGAATGGGAATATGAGTGGGAATGTGAATTAGAATGGAAATGGAAACTGGAATAGAAATGGGAATGGAAATGTGAATG
>NC_090748.1:105836685-105839605 GCF_036898095.1 Palaemon carinicauda
TAATAATAATAATAATAATAATAATAATAATAATAATAATAATAATAATAATAATAACGAAAGTTTATATATGAGGAAAAGAAGAATAAAATAATAATGATGATAGTAATTAAAACATGAACAGGAGTTAAAATAAAAGAAATTAATTAAAAAAAAGGGATAAAACTAGAAAAATAAGATAAACGATAAAGTTAAAAAGAGAAAACATTAAGAGATGAAATATGCAAATGAAGAAAGTATACGAAATGCAAAAAGAAATTAGGAAACTAGCAAAGACACTTAACAAATCAAAAAGAATTCGAAGTAAAGATAAAAAAAAAGAATAATAGCGAACAAAATGAAACGAAGAATACATAAAAAGTGCCAAAGAGAAATGTTGAAGAGTTGAAGAAACAGGAGAGAGAGAGAGAGAGAGAGAGAGAGAGAGAGAGAGAGAGAGAGAGAGAGAGAGAGAGAGAGAGAGAGAGAGAGGCTGGTTCTCTCGAGTGAATCTTTTATTTATCTTTTTTTTATTTCAAATACGATTACACTCTCTCTCTCTCTCTCATTTTCATTATTTTTATTGTTATCATTTCTATTCTAATTATTTTAATAATAATAATAATAATGATAATAATAAGGATAATTATTATTATTATTATTATTATTATTATTATTATTATTATTATTATTATTATTATCATAATATTTATATCATTTCATTATTATTTTAATTTAAATTATTAGTGATATTCTCTCTCTCTCTCTCTCTCTCTCTCTCTCTCTCTCTCTCTCTCTCTCTCTCTCTCTCTCTCTCTCTCTCTCTCTCTCTCTCTCTCTCTCTCTCTCACTCTCTCATAAAATAAAATTATTAAATACTCCATACGACTCAAATATCCGTTTTAATTATTTCTTTTCTAGGCAAGTTTATAGTTAATCATATTTTAATTCATATTGCATAATTTATCTATCATTAATTCTCTTAATTAGTCGTTACTTCTTATTCCCAAATTATCTAAAATTAATTTGAAATCAACCATACTCACATGTAGTTATTAATAGATCACTTACAAGTACTGAATTAGTTATCAGTATCTTATAGCAATGTTTAAATGAAGTCATTGTACACTGTTATTATCATCTCCTCAGGACATATATATATATATATATATATATATATAGTATATATATATATATATACATATATATATAGATATATACATATATATAAGTATATATATATATAAATATATATATATATAATATATATATATATATATAGATATATATATATATATATCATCTCCTCCTATGCCTATTGACGCAAAGGGCTTCGGTTAGATTTCACCAGTCGTCTCTTCTTGAGCTTTTAATTCAATACTTACTTATCCATTCATCATCTCCTACTTCGCGCTTCATAGTCCTAAACCATTGTAGGCCTGGGTCTTAGAGCTCTTCTTGTGCCTTGTGGAGCCCAGCTGAACGTTTGGTGAACCATTCTCTCATGGAAAAAGCAATGAAATAAAAAGGAAGTACTTTTATCATCCAAAACAGACAATACTAATAATAATAATAATAATTTTAATAATATTAATAATAATTATAATAATAATTAATAATAATAATAATAATAATAATAATAATATAAGAAAAAAATAATAATAATAATAATAATAATAATAATAATAATAATAATAATAATAATAATAATAATAATTATTATTATTATTATTATTATTATAATAATAATAATAATGATAATAATAATAATAATAATTTCCATATTAGAAAATGACCTTTTCCATCTCAAGTATGTACTTCAGTATTCAACAATTCCTTTGGGTGCTCCCAAAAACTGAAGACTATTATCTTCTCAGTTATTAGTAAATTACCATTACGAGTTTCCTTTCTAGTAGTAAAATATTTCTAAAACAAGTTATTGTCAATCATTATTTCTTGTGATATTTTATTTTTTCTATCTAGGTAGCTAAATTCACTTTTTTCCCGTAGTTTTTTCTCTTTTTTTTTCCTGTAAAGTTTTATCCTTTTTTTTTAGCATTTTTATGCATTTCTTGTTATTTCAATTGATTATTGCTTTTTTACTCTTCGTTCGTTTATTTGATAGTAGTTGTAGTAGTAGAAGCCGTAGTAGTAGTTGTTGTTGTTGCTGTTGTTGTTGTAGTAGTATTAGTAGTAGCAGCAGTAGTAGTAGTAGCAGTAGTAGAAGTTGTTGTTGTTGTTGTTGTAACAGTAATAGTCAAAGAAGTAGTAGTAGTAGTAGTAGTAGTAGCAGTAGTAGTAGTAGTAATGGTGGTGCTATTACCATTATCATTGTTACAGTCATGATTATCAGTCCAATGAACTATCATTGAATCATTACTACTGTATATCAGTGCTATAACAATAAATATTATCATAGCATTAGCAAGACTAGTATTACTGATAGTAGTAACATAACTATCATTCTTTTTAAAGGTAATTTAAGTCCTAATTGAACAGAAAAGAAAATGTGTAGCAAATGCAACTAAAAAAGATAGAAAAAATGGTAATATATATAAAGAATTGAGTGTCTACCAGAAGAGCTGCCTATTATAGGAGGAATGAAAGACAGCATCCTCATTAGTTTTGATTTGAGATCTAGTTTCTTTTATTGTATAAGGAAATATTTATTGGGAGGCTTTCGTGTTTTTCTAATAGGCCTATGTATATATATGTATAATATATATATATATATATATATATATATATATATATATATGTATATATATATATATATATATATATAGATAGATATATATATATATATATATATATATATATACACATATGCATATATATGTGTGTGCATTTATATATATATATATATATATGTATATATATATACATATATATATACATATATATATATATATATATTCATATATTTATATATATATACATA
>NC_090748.1:105840105-105842605 GCF_036898095.1 Palaemon carinicauda
GGCTTATGATTATGATGATGATGATGATGATATATATATATATATATATATATATATATTATATATATATATATATATATATATATATATATATGTATATATATTATATATATATATATATATATATATATATATATATATATGTATATATATATATATACTATATATATATATATATATATATATATATATATATATATATATATATATATATATATATATTTATATATATTTATAGATGCAGTATATCCATATACATACATAAGTAGATATATATACATACAGTATATATCCATATATATATATATATATATATATATATATATATATATATAAATATATATATATATATATATATATATATATATATATATATATATATATATATACATATATATATTTATAGATGCAGTATATCAATATACATATATAAGTAGATATATATACATACATTATATATCCATCCATCCATATACCAAAGGCACTTCCCCCAATTTTGGGGGGGTAGCCGACATCAACAAGAACAAAACAAAAAAAGGGGACCTCTACTCTCTATGTTCCTCCAGCCTAACCAGGGACTCAGCCGAGTTCAGCTGGTACTGCTAGGGTGCCACAGGCCAACCTCCCACATTTCCACCACAGATGAAGCTTCATACTGCTGAGTCCCCTACTGCTGCTACCTCCGCGGTCATCTAAGGCACCGGAGGAAGCAGCAGGGCCTACCGGAACTGCGTCACAATCGCTCGCCATTCATTCCTATTTCTAGCACGCTCTCTTGCCTCTCTCACATCTATCCTCCTATCACCCAGAGCTTTCTTCACACCATCCATCCACCCAAACCTTGGCCTTCCTCTTGTACTTCTCCCATCAACTCTTGCATTCATCACCTTCTTTAGCAGACAGCCATTCTCTCAACATGGCCAAACCACCTCAACACATTCATATCCACTCTAGTCGCTAACTCATTTCTTACATCCGTTCTCACCCTCACCACCTCGTTCCTGACCCTATCTACTCGAGATACACAGCCATACTCCTCAGACATTTCATCTCAAACACATTCAATTTCTGTCTCTCCATCACTTTCATTCCCCACAACTCCGATCCATACATCACAGTTGGTACAATCACTTTCTCATATAGAACTCTCTTTACATTCATGCCCAACCCTCTATTTTTTACAACTCCCTTAACTGCCCCCAACACTTTGTAACCTTCATTCACTCTTTGACGTACATCTGCTTCCACTCCACCATTTGCTGCAACAACAGACCCCAAGTACTTAAACTGATCCACCTCCTCAAGTAACTCTCCATTCAACATGACATTCAACCTTGCACCACCTTCCTTTCTCGTACATATCATAACCTTACTCTTACCCACATTAACTCTCAACTTCCTTCTCTCACACACCCTTCCAAATTCTGTCACTAGTCGGTCAAGCTTCTCTTCTGTGTCTGCTACCAGTACAGTATCATCCGCAAACAACAACTGATTTACCTCCCATTCATGATCATTCTCGTCTACCAGTTTTAATCCCCGTCCAAGCACTCGAGCATTCACCTCTCTCACCACTCCATCAACATACAAGTTAAACAACCATGGCGACATCACACATCCCTGTCTCAGCCCCACTCTCACCGGAAACCAATCGCTCACTTCATTTCCTATTCTAACACATGCTTTACTACCTTTGTAGAAACTTTTCACTGCTTGCAACAACCTTCCACCAACTCCATATAACCTCATCACATTCCACATTGCTTCCCTATCAACTCTATCATATGCTTTCTCCAGATCCATAAACGCAACATACACCTCCTTACCTTTTGCTAAATATTTCTCGCATATCTGCCTAACTGTAAAAATCGGATTCATACAACCCTTACCTCTTCTAAAACCCCCCTGTACTTCCCAGATTGCATTCTCTGTTTTATCCTTAATCCTATTAATCAGTACTCTACCATACACTTTTCCAACTACACTCAACAAACTAATACCTCTTGAATTACAACACTCATGCACATCTCCCTTACCCTTATATAGTGGTACAATACATGCACAGACCCAATCTACTGGTACCATTGACAACACAAAACACACATTAAACAATCTCACCAACCATTCAATCACAGTCACACCCCCTTCCTTCAACATCTCAGCTTTCACACCATCCATACCAGATGCTTTTCCTACTCTCGTTTCATCTAGTGCTCTCCTCACTTCCTCTATTGTAATCTCTCTCTCATTCTCATCTCCCATCACTGGCACCTCAACACCTGGAACAGCAATTATCTCTGCCTCCCTATTATCCTCAACATTCAGCAAACTTTCAAAATATTCCGCCCACCTTTTCCTTGCCTCCTCTCCTTTTAACAACCTCCATTTCCATCTTTCACTGTCTCTTCAATTCTTGTGCCGGCCTTTCTTACTCTCTTCACTTCTTTCCAAAACTTCTTCTTATTCTCTTCATATGACTGACCCAGTCCCTGACCCCACC
>NC_090748.1:105847605-105863426 GCF_036898095.1 Palaemon carinicauda
AATATATCTGTTTACCTGTGCAGATTTCTGGGATTTGAATGAAAAATCACTTTACGATTTAAGAATGAATCCTATTGTATTCTACTGTATTTTAAGTCACCATTTTCTCCGTTTTGGTTCTATATCTATTTCTATCTTTCTATCTAAACTCTTTTTTTCTATACTATACATACTGTACTTCTGTTTACCTATGCAGAGTTCTGGGATTTGAACGAAAAATCACCTTAGGATCTAAGAATGAATCCTATTGTATTCACTGTATTTTAAGTCTCCTTTTTCTCTATTTTGATTCTATATTCATTCTACCTTTATATCTAAACTCTTTTTTTTATACAATACATACTGTACTTCTGTTTACCTATGCAGAGTTCTGGGATTTGAATGAACAATCACTTTAGGATCTACTAATGAATCCTACTGTATTTCAAGTCCCCATCTTTCTCTTTCCATCTTTTTTATTTTATAATCCATTTTCTACATTTCTTTCTAAACTTATTTTTTTGTACAATACATACTTCTGTCCACCTGTGTAGTGTTCTGAGATTTGAATGGAAAATCCCTGTTGGAACAAGAAATGATTTGTACTGTATTCTACTGTATTTAAGTACCCTCTTTCTCTTTTTTTTCTATATCCATTTCTACATTTCTTTCTAAACTTATTCTTTATACAATACATACTTATGTTTACCTATGCAGAGTTCTGGGATTTGTATGAAAAATCACTTCAGGATCTAGTAATGAATACTAATGTATTCTGTTGCATTTTTAAGCCCCCCCCCTTCTCTTTTTTTATTGTATATTCCTTTCTACACTTCTTTCTAAACTTGTAATTTTACACATTACATACTTCTGTTTAACCTATGCAGAATTCTTTGATTTGAATAAAAAATCCCTGTTGGAACAAGAAATGATTTTTACTGTATTCTACTGTATTTTAAGTCCCCCTCTTTCTCTTTTTTGATTCTATGTCCCTTTCTACATTTCTTAATGAACTTATTTTTCATACAATATATATTTCTGTTTACCTGTGCAGAGTTCCTGGATTTGAATGAAAAATCACTTTAGGATCTACTAATGAATCCCACTGTATTCTACTGTATTTTAAGTCGCCTCCTATTTTTTGTTTATGTATCCATTTATACACTTCTTTCTAAATATATCTTTTATATAATACATGCTTCTGGGATTTGAATAAAAAATCCCTGTTGGAGCAAGAAATGATTTTTACTGTATTCTACTATAATTCAAGTCCCCTCTTTCTCTTTTTCGTTTCTATATCCATTTCTACATTTCTTTATAAACTTATCTTTCATACAATACATATTTCTGTTTACCTGTGCAGAGTTCTGGGATTTGAATAAAAAATCCCTTTAGGATGTAGAACTAAAACCCTACTATATTCTGGTGTATTCTAGGTTTTTTTTCCCTTTCTCTCACCATCTACTTGATTCTAGAAAAATTTCTACATTTTTTCTATACTTTTTTTTTTTATTTTTTTATTTTTATTTTTTTTAAACAACAGATACTTCTGTTTATCTTAGAAGAATTTTTCGAAAGTCTTCCTCTATATATTTTTTCTAAATACTTTAACAAGCTCGAATAGGCTCGATTCATTATTATTACTGTATGAATTTTTATATAAAACAACTTTTTTCATTTATGAAACAAACATTAGCTAGTATATAGGTTGAGTTCCATAAAGAAATATATTATGATTCTACTTATTCAAAGTAGGGGAAAAATCATGATGGGGGGGGGGGGGGGGGGGAATTTGAAAATATTAAATACACATTTTCTTCTCTGGCAATATCACACCTGGATGTAATAGCTGATATTAGGATTAAAATCTATATTTGTTTCCTTATTTTCTCTCCTCACTGGGCTATTTTTCCATGTTGGAGCCGATAGGCTTATAGTATCCTGCTTTTCAACTAGGGTTGTAACTTATCAAGTAATAGTAATAATAATGATGAAAATGATGATAATGATAATGAAAATAATAATAATGATAATAATAATAAAAATAGTAGTAGTAGTAGTAGTAGTAGTAGTAGTAATAATAATAATAATAATAATAATAATAATAATAATAATAATAATGATATTAATAATGATAATCAAAATAATAATAATTATGATAAAAGTAACTATAGGAATATATATATATATATATATATATATATATATATATATATATATATATATATATATATATATATATATATATATATATATATATATATATATATATATATATATATATATATATACTGTATATATAGAAAATACAAAATACACAGATTTTTTTCTCTGACAACATCTTCCCATGATATTATTGTGAAGCGTAGATTATAGGTTCAGTAACGAGCTCCACCTAATGGCATTAGACGGCAAGGCCCAGCTTGGCCCTTCAGCCGTCGAAACTAAGAGGCGTAGATGCCAGAATGCCAAAGGGCAATTCAGGGGGACCTATTAACACTTCGCTGCAGCATCGCACGTCAATCAAGCGTTCACTCAATGCAGTGAGTGGAACGTACTCTGGTAGGAAATTAACTCGTATTATGCCGCCAGACATTTACGTTAAAGGGGCGAATCTGTAAGAACTGGAGGAGATCCTTGCTGTAGAGTGTAGATGAAGATTATTCTACCCCGCGAGGTGTAGTAATGCTTCTAGGAGAGAGAGGAAGATCGTTGGCGTAGATGAAGATTATTCTACCCCGCGAGGTGTAGTAATGCTTCTCGGAGAGAGAGGAAGATTTAAAAAAAAAGAAAGTTTGAAGAAGGATTTTAGGTTTAAATTTACTTCATAAAAACCAATTCATGCTTGAAAAGTGTTGAAAAGAATTAAGGTTCAATAAAAGATATAATTAGTTGTATAGAGTCATGTGGTGTTGAGTATTTAACATGACTTTTACTATTGAAAAATACTTAGAATTTAATTAATGAGACGGCTTCAAGATGATATAATCCCCCAAAGAAATTAACATGATAAAATGCTGGATTTCTATTATTAGTTTGATTTGTCATTTGTGTGAGACAATGAATGTACAAAATAGTGTAGTTTCTCAGAGGTATTATTATTTGTTTGCCCTTGGACGTTAAAAGGTTGGTATAAATGAAGGGCTAAAAAAAAGGCTATCGAAGGTATAACGAATAATGAGAGAGAGAGAGAGAGAGAGAGAGAGAGAGAGAGAGAGAGGAGAGAGAGAGAGAGAGAGAGAGAGAGAGAGCCATAACTTATTATAGAAAATGTGTCAGTAATATCCGAGCATAACTCAGAGAGAGAGAGAGAGAGAGAGAGAGAGAGAGAGAGAGAGAGAGAGAGAGAGAGAGAGATGCTTATATCCTATTTTACAAAACCTGTTAGCAATATCCAAGCATAGCACAGAGAGAGAGAGAGAGAGAGAGAGAGAGAGAGAGAGAGAGAGAGAGAGAGAGAGAGAGAGAATTATATTCTGTACATTTATTGCTAAAATAACACACACGTACTTGTATGAAAAATTGAAATGCTTTTAATGTACTATATAAATTACCTAATAGAAGGAACAATAGACAAAATATAATCAGCAAAAAGTCAAATTATAACAGAAATTTAATCCAAAACGAAAAGATGAATATGAAGTCGAAATTAGCTTGTAACACAAATGGCTAAAATTAAAACAAGATCAATGAGAATGAAAAAGAAATGTTAAAGTCATAAATGGAAAGAAACCGAACACAAACAAACGAGAAAACGAGGCAGGGAAAAAGGAAAAAACAAACAAAGATGAAAGAGGAAAGAAAGAAAAAACATTAAACGATCGAAGAAAATGTCCACAGCCAGCTTTTGTTATCTTTCCTTTTCAGAGTTAAGGGCCCAGGCAGTAAAGAAGGGAGACTCTTTCTTTAATATGCTCTTTCAATTACAAAGACGGCTGCTTTCTCTCTCTCTCTCTCTCTCTCCTCTCTCTCTCTCTCTCTCTCTCTCTCTCTCTCTCTCTCTCTCTCAGTGATATTTATAGGGGTTCATATCACTTCTCTCTCTCTCTCTCTCTCTCTCTCTCTCTCTCTCTCTCTCTCTCTCTCTCTCTCTCTCTTTCTGTGATATTTATAGGCTTTCATACTAATATAAGATATCACTTCTCTCTCTCTCTCTCTCTCTCTCTCTCTCTCTCTCCTCTCTCTCTCTCTCTCTCTCTCTCTCTCTCTCTCTGTTGTCTACTCTTGGTGCAATATTTTATAGATTGAATACTTTATATGACTCTAAAACACTCACTGAATACTCCAGTATTACTTTTACGAGTTGAGAAGTGAACTAGGCATCTGTTAGTTATCCGAATGGTGTGGATAGTAGTATAGACTAAGAAGAAATATATGAGAAGCAGAACAAAGTGATCAGTAAGCGTTATCTCTCTCTCTCTCTCTCTCTCTCTCTCTCTCTCTCTCTCTCTCTCTCTCTCTCTCTCTCTGAGTTATACTCGGATATTATTGACACATTTTCTACAATAGGAAATGGCTCTGTCTGTCTGTCTGTCCCGAATATAGGGATTTCACCCTTATGGCATCTGGTTTTAAATGTTATTTTACTTCATGAATAGAGAAAAGATAATGAAATTCAGATCAGCAGAGTGTTTTTCTTCACCAACAGTCAGAAAAAGGAGATTTTAATGAGCTATAGTGAAAAGAAAATTTTATTATTTACGATTTCAAACCTTACGATTCAAAATCAACAAGAACATAGATTGGTAAAAATAATCTAAAGAAATCCACATAAAAGGAAGATAAAAAAAAACCAATTAGAAATGAAATTAAAAAATCCTTAAGGGGTATTAATATATAAATTATTTCAGGATATATTAATTTTCTCCCATTATCTTTGTTCATTTTTACCTTTAATTGTTTTTCTTGATTTCATTTTGTTCGGATTTCTCGTAATCTGATGAAAAATACGAACATACATTGATGTACCTCTGTTTGTATGTGTCTATTTAGCAGTCTTTCTCTCTCTCTCTCTCTCTCTCTCTCTCTCTCTCTCTCTCTCTCTCTCTCTCTCTCTCTCTCTCTCTCTCATTATCACTGTTTCTTTGTTCCTACTACTACTACTACTACTACTACTACTACTACTACTATTAATAATAATAATAATAATAATAATAATAATAATAATAATAATAATAATAATAATAATAATAATCATTATCTGGACCTTTTTTCCTACTTAAAACTAGCAAATTTATTATTATTATTATTATTATTATTATTATTATTATTATTATTATTATTATTATTATTATTATTATTATTATTATTATTATTATTATTATTATTATTATAAGTCTAACATAAACAACAACAAAATTATCCTTACGTAAAGCTATACAATATTATCATCGCAGGAACCTACCTTGAAACTATCATAGCTAAGACGAAAATAGTACAACGAAGATACTATCCTTTCCAATACGGAAAACATACCTCAAAGAATTTTATCTCTCCCCTATATTGATAGTCAAAGACAATTTATTGTTCGCTCTCGATGGTCACAGAGCCAAGAAGTTATGTCAAAAGGATATCCACAAATTCTCAAGACAATTTTTATCACCCTCTTGGAGTTTGGGACCGAAAGATGTTGACAATCTATTGTCTTTCTTTTTAAGTCAGAAAGGTATAGAGTTAAGATTTATACGTGCAAAGGTTTAAAAAGGTTTAAAGGCCGCTCATGAATAACAGAGCAAAGGGACAGTGATATTGCCCTATCAAGCAGGATAATGCCTTAGAAACAGATCATATATACATATGATCACCATCCAAGCCCCTCTCCAACAAAGCTAGGGTCTAAGGAGGGCCATGCAGTAGCTGCTGATGATTCAGCAGATTGACCTACAAGCTCCTCCAAACCATCCATCCTTAGCTCACAAGGATGGTGAGGTTGCAGCGAACAACTGGACTAACGAGTTTGATGGGTCTCGAACCCCAGTTTGGCGATCACCAGGCAAAGACGTTACTACAACGGCCATCACAACACTCAAGTTTAAAAGGTTTAAAGGTCGCTTATGAATAGCATGAGTAAGGGACAGTGACAATGCCCCAGAGACTGATTATATATACACATGATCAGTGCCCAAGCTCCCTCTCCACAAAAGGTAGGACCAGGGAGGACCAGGCAATGGTTTGCTTATGAATGTAATATACTTCATATGATATTTACATTCATTTTGACTTGACAAGAGATCAAAGGCTATATTAGCTATAATTGTTGTTTTTATAGATTCCTGGACTAAAGATTCAAGAGATATAACTAAATATTCTATAAAGCTTCATTTAGGGCTTACTCGAGTGAATTAAGCTTCATGTTTACTCATAGCTGGTTTTAGGACCGCGTGAATGAATATTGCAATTTCTGAGAGAAATGAAAAATGATCAAAAACATTGATTTTATTTAGTTATATATAGGACCCACTATATAGTCTAGTTGTGATCTGCCGGACTGGGCTTTGAGTCACGCTCAACGTCGATACCTTCTTGTAGTGTTTGCAACCTTCCTATCTTTGTAAGTTAAGGATGGGGGGTTTGGGTAGCCTATAGTCTTTCCTGGTCATATCCCCATGAAACTATTTTTATTTCTCTTGAAAAATGTCGTTACAAAGTTTGATTATTGATAAATAATTGATAAATGAATAAACAATTATAAAGTTTTACAGTAGATATAAGAATCATAAAAAACAATCTCCATCAAACTATCTCTTTTAGAAAAACGTCCTTACAAAGTTTGATTATTGATAAATAATTTATAGATAATTGATAAGCAAATAAATAATTCTGGATTTCACATACAGACGCAGCATATGAAAAAGTAATAAAGTATTTTTTTTTCAGATTAGTAAAGTAATAATGTATTCCATATAAAAAGCTCTTCAAATTTATTTTGTGTGAAAGACAGATACGAGATGTTGAATAAAACCCTGTCTCAAATTTGTCACCCAAAACCTAACTTGTTGAATTTATAAGTTACGACTATGAAATATTCACTGGATGAGAGCCAGTCAGCTCATGATCTTTTTAGATATTCAATTATTTTTTTTTGGTCTGTCACTTCATGAATATCACTCGCTTCAAAGGTTCGATTTAGCCAGGTTTAAATCCATTTAATCAAATGAAAGTTTTAAGAGTTAAGAAAGCGGCTGGGAGATATATTTTCTCTGTCTGTCTCTCACTCACTCACTCACTCTGTCTATCTGTCTGAACCACTCACTTACTTACGCACTCACTCACTCATTCTGGCTGTCTCTCTGTGTCTGAAGTACTCACTCACTCATTCTAGCTGTGTATGTCTTTCTCACTCACTCACTCACTCACTCACTCTGTTTGTCTGTCTGAACCACTCACTTACTTACCTACACCTGTTTGTCTGTCTGAACCACTCACTTACTTACCTACACACTCACTCACTCACTAATTCTTTGTCTGTCTGCATGTCTGTCTCACCCACTCACTCACTCACTCACGCTGTCTGTCTGTCTGTCTCACTCACTCACTCACTCTGTCTGTCTCTCTCTCACTCATTCACTTACTATGTATGTCTGTCTGAACCATACACTTACTCACTTACACACTCACTCACTCCCTCACTCTGTCTGTCTGTCTGAACCACTCACTTACTCACTTACACACTCACTCACTCCCTCACTTTGTCTGTCTGAACCACTCACTCACACAATCACTCTCTCCCTCACTCTGTCTGTCTGTCTGAACCGCTCACTCACTCTCAGCTCTCACTCACTCACTCTGTCTGTCTCTCTGAACCACTCACTTACTCACTTACACACTCACTCACTTACTCATAAGATATTAAATAAATAAATAAGTCTAATCTAAAATTATCAGAGCTTAATAATAATAATAATAACTACAATAATAATAATAATAATAATAATAATAATAATAATAATAATGATATAATGATAACAATAATAGCAATAATAATGATAACAATAATAATAAATCAATAAATAAATCTAATATAAAGTTCTCAAAGCATAATAATAATAATAATAATAATAATAATAATAATAATAATAATAATAATAAATAAATAAATCTAATCTAAATTTCTCATAGGATATAATTCACCCGCAATGAGCCATCCTTCCGTTTATCAACAAAAATACTCTCTGAGTAATATCGCTGATTGATGCCTATCGTGAAAATCATCATTGTTAATCATCCAGTATTGACTTTTATGGTCGGAATGACGTATGCGATGAGGCAGTGGAAGGCCATTATCTGATGACAAGCGCTTATGGAGATGGGCTTCGCACCATCCCTCACGAAGGCAAATGATAGGATTGATTGACGTGCGTAATAAGAGTGTGGATGCACTTTCCGGGCTTGCTCTGTGCTTCGGTGTTTTCCAATTGGCTTGGAGGTATGAGGGGAAATGTTGGTGTTGTTAGATGTGGATGAATTTGGGGAAATGAGGGCGTTGTGAGATGTGAAAGGGAATAAGGGTATAGGGAGATATAGAGGCATGAAGGAAAATCAAGGCGTTTGGAGATGTGACTGGAAATGAGGGTATAGGGAGACGTGGTTGAGGAATGAGGGGAAATGAGGGCTTTGGGAGATGGGACGGGAAATGAGGGAATTGTGAGATGTGAAACGGAATGAGGGTATAGGGAGATGTGGAAGAATGAGGGGAAATGAGGGCTTTGGGAGATGTGACGGGAAATGAGGGAATTGTGAGATGTGAAACGGAATGAGGGTATAGGGAGACGTGGAGGAATGAGGGGAAATGAGGGCTTTGGAGATGGGACGGGAAATGAGGGAATTGTGAGATGTGAAACGGAATGAGAGTATAGGGAGATGTGGAAGAATGAGGGGAAATGAGGGCTTTGGGAGATGTGACGGGAAATGAGGGAATTGTAAGATGTGATACGGAACGAGGGTATAGAGAGACGTGGTGGAGGAATGAGGGGAAATGAGGGCTTTGGGAGATGTGACGGGAAATGAGGGAATTGTGAGATGTGAAACGGAATGAGGGTATAGGGAGATGTGGAAGAATGAGGGGAAATGAGGGCTTTGGGAGATGTGACGGGAAATGAGGGAATTGTAAGATGTGATACGGAACGAGGGTATAGAGAGACGTGGTGGAGGAATGAGGGGAAATGAGGGCTTTGGGAGATGTGACGGGAAATGAGGGAATTGTGAGATGTGAAACGGAATGAGGGTATAGGGAGATGTGGAAGAATGAGGGGAAATGAGGGCGTTGGGAGATGTTGATGAATTAGGGGAAATAAGGGCGTTGTGAGATGTGAAAGGGAATGAGGGTATAGGGAGATGTGGTGGAATGAGGGGAAATGAGGGCGTTTGGAGATGTGAAAGGGAATGAGGGTGTTGGGATATGTGACTGGAAATGAGGGTATAGAGAGATGTGGAGGAATGAAGGGAAATGATGATGTTGGGAGATATGACTGGAAATGAGGGCATAGGAAGAAGTGACGGGAATGAGGGCGTTGTAGATATGAAAGGGAGTAAGGGTATAGGGAGACATGGAGGAATGAGGGGAAATGAGGGCATTTAGAAATGTGACGGGAAATGAGGGCGTTGGAGATGTGATGGGAAATGAGGGCGTTGGGAGATGTAACGGGAAATGAAGTCTTTGGGAGATGTGATGGGAAATAAGGGTATAGGGAGATGTAGAGGAATGAGGGGAAATGAGGGCGTTGGGAGATGTAATGGGAAATGAAGGTATAGGGAGATGTGGAAGAATAAGGGGAAATGAGGGTGTTAGGAGATATGACTGGAAATGAGGGTATAGGGAGATGTGAGGAATAAGGGGAAATGAGGGTGTTAGGAGATGTGAAATGAAATGAGGGCGTTGGGAGATGGGACTGGAAATGAGGGCGTTGGGAGCAGTGATGGAAAATGAGGGTATAGGGATATATGATGGAATGAGGGGAAATGAGGGCCTTGGGAGATGTGACAGGAAATGAGGGCATTGGATGAATAGATCGCTTAGATAAAATTACGATTTTGGGTCTGTTTTTGAAATGGATGTTTAAATCTACCCCTCACCACGGTCTCATCCTCATGTGGCACTCGAGTAATCTCTCTTATAGTTTAATTTCTAATCCTCTCCTGCCATTTAATTCCCAATATGCTTCTGATGGCTTTGTTCTCAAATCCACTAAAGCTGTTGGATATTGTTTCATCGTATCAATAAGCGTTTCTATTGTTTATTTCCATCAAGAAAATAATTGAAATACATTTTTTTTTCTTTTTAGAGCCAGGCTTCGTGGATGTTAAAGTTTTGATAGTCTAAGTGGATATTAATTTTTCTTCGAGATGTATGTTCAAACAAAAGGGGAATTCCTGGAAATTTTAGATGGTGAATATCGGCGAAGTGGATTATTTCATAAACTATATCAATTTGCTTCGTGATCGTTGGTAAAGAATTCAATTGATCTCTTCTGGGAAATTTGATAGCCCGCACACATGCACACACACACACACACACACACACACATATATATATATATATATATATAT
This sequence comes from Palaemon carinicauda, assembly GCF_036898095.1. Taxonomy (NCBI): domain Eukaryota; kingdom Metazoa; phylum Arthropoda; class Malacostraca; order Decapoda; family Palaemonidae; genus Palaemon; species Palaemon carinicauda. The sequence goes on from NC_090748.1 coordinate 105,858,130, forward strand.
ATATATATATATATATATATATATATATATATATATATATATATAAACAAATATGTTTTGACGAGCTAGAAAATTTGCTGGTAGGGACTGGCATAGAAAGACCATAGATAGAAGAGAATGGAAGGAGATGTCTGAAGCCTTTCTTCTGCAGTGGATTAGAAACAGTTGATGACTATAATGATGACATATACATACACACAGACATATATATATATATATATATATATATATATATATATATATATATATATATATATATATATATATATATATATATATATATATATATATATATATATATATATATATATATATATATATATATATACTGTATATATACACAAAGGTACACATATGTACACAGACATATATAGACATACACAGACAATGATTCAGATATGAAGCATTTTATCGAGTTTTCTAGAGAATAACTGAGGAAGTTCAGGCTGTTAAAAACCTATTTCCCCAAGTCCTTTTTTACTTTTGAATCATAGAAAAAAAAAAGGCAGAAAACTTTGATCTTCGAATAGAGAGGCGACTCTAACTTTAGATATTAAATTAAAAAAGGTTCGATAAAGAACATTTTCTATGTTATGTTATTTAGGAAAAGTTATTTTGTGTTATTCATTTTATAAATTTTTTCCTTAAAGTTCGTTGAACATTTTATGGGGGAATTTTAAATTGGGAAGCCATCCAAAAACTGGAAGCTTTGTAATATTTATCTACTTTCAAAAAAAAAAAAGAAAAGAAAAAAAAGTGTATCACGAGAGGAATCCTAGTGCATCAAAAGGAATATTTTATGAATAAGGAAAGGGCTTACCAAGATAACTTACATGTAGTCTCTGAAAATATATTTTTAAAAAATCTCCCCAATGTAATATAGAGGAGGTATCTGGAAATATATATATATATATATATATATATATATATATATATATATATATATATATATATATATATATATATATATATATATATAAGTATGTATATAAGTATATCAATATGTACATATATATATATATATATATATATATATATATATATATATATATATATATATATATATATATATATATATATATATGTATATATGTACATATATATATACATATATATATATATATATATATATATATATATATATATATATATATATATATATATATATATATATATATATATATATATATATATATATATATATGGAGATATCATCTAGGTTAATGTGGGTGAGGGTTAGGTTGGGTAGGGAATGTTGGGCATTTGTCAGTGCGTATGGGCCAGGTAGTGAGAAAGTGAAGAAGAGCGGAATGAGTTCTGGAATGAATTAACTAGGTGTGTAGAAGGACTGGGTAGAAGGAATTATGTAGTTGTCATGGGTGACTTAAATGCTAGAGTGGGTGCTGGAGAGGTAGAAGGTGTCATTGGGAAATATGGCGCACCAGGTGAAAATGAGAGTGGTGAGAGACTGGTAGATATGTGTGTTGAACAAGAGATGGTAATAAGTGCCAGCTTTTTTAAAAAGAAAGATAAAAATAAGTATACATGGGTAAGAGTGGCAAATGGAAGAGTAGTAGAAAGGGCATTAATGGATTATGTGTTGATAACTAAAAGAATGTTTGGAAGATTGAAAGACGTGCACGTGTTTAGGGGTATGGCTAATGGTATGTCTGATCATTTTTTGGTGGAAGGAAAATTAGTTGTAGCAAAAGAGTGGGGGAATAGAGTAGGTGGATGTAAAAGGGAGCTAGTGAGGGTTGAAGAGCTAATGAAACCGGGGGTAAAAAGTAAATATCAGGAAAGGTTGAAAATGGCATATGACGAGGTGAGAGTAAGAGAAACTGGTAACTTAGAGGAGGAGTGGAAGTTAGCAAAAGAAAATTTTGTTGGGATTGCAAGTGATGTATGTGGCAAGAAGGTTGTTGGAGGCAGCATGAGGAAGGGCAGTGAATGGTGGAATGAAGGAGTGAAGGTAAAAGTGGAAGAGAAAAAGAGGGCTTTTGAAGAATGGCTGCAGAGTAATAGTATAGAGAAGTATGAAAAATATAGAGAGCAAAAGGTGGAAGTAAAGCGCAAGGTACGTGAGGCAAAGAGGGCAGCTGACCTGAGGTGGGGTCAGGGACTGGGTCAGTCATATGAAGAGAATAAGAAGAAGTTTTGGAAAGAAGTGAAGAGAGTAAGGAAGGCTGGCGCAAGAATTGAAGAGACAGTGAAAGATGGAAATGGAAGGTTGTTAAAAGGAGAGGCGGCAAGGAAAAGGTGGGCGGAATATTTTGAAAGTTTGCTGAATGTTGAGGATGATAGGGAGGCAGATATAATTGCTGTCCCAGGTGTTGAGGTACCAGTGATGGGAGATGAGAATGAGAGAGAGATTACAATAGAGGAAGTGAGGAGAGCACTAGATGAAACGAGAGTAGGAAAAGCATCGGGTATGGATGGTGTGAAAGCTGAGATGTTGAAGGAAGGGGGTGTGACTATACTTGAATGGTTGGTGAGATTGTTTAATGTGTGTTTTGTGTTGTCAATGGTACCAGTAGATTAGGTCTGTGCATGTATTGTACCACTATATAAGGGTAAGGGAGATGTGCATGAGTGTTGTAATTCAAGAGGTATTAGTTTGTTGAGTGTAGTTGGAAAAGTGTATGGTAGAATACTGATTAATAGGATTAAGGATAAAACAGAGAATGCAATCTTGGAAGTACAGGGTGGTTTTAGAAGAGGTAGGGGTTGTATGAATCAGATTTTTACAGTTAGGCAGATATGCGAGAAATATTTAGCAAAAGGTAAGGAGGTGTATGTTGCGTTTATGGATCTGGAGAAAGCATATGATAGAGTTGATAGGGAAGCAATGTGGAATGTGATGAGGTTATATGGAGTTGGTGGAAGGTTGTTGCAAGCAGTGAAAAGTTTCTACAAAGGTAGTAAAGCATGTGTTAGAATAGGAAATGAAGTGAGCGATTGGTTTCCGGTGAGAGTGGGGCTGAGACAGGGATGTGTGATGTCGCCGTGGTTGTTTAACTTGTATGTTGATGGAGTGGTGAGAGAGGTGAATGCTCGAGTGCTTGGACGAGGATTAAAACTGGTAGGCGAGAATGATCATGAATGGGAGGTAAATCAGCTGTTGTTTGCGGATGATACTGTACTGGTAGCAGACACAGAAGAGAAGCTTGACCGACTAGTGACAGAATTTGGAAGGGTGTGTGAGAGAAGGAAGTTGAGAGTTAATGTGGGTAAGAGTAAGGTTATGAGATGTACAAGAAGGGAAAGTGGTGCAAGGTTGAATGTCATGTTGAATGGAGAGTTACTTGAGGAGGTGGATCAGTTTAAGTACTTGGGGTCTGTTGTTGCAGCAAATGGTGGAGTGGAAGCAGATGTACGTCAGAGAGTGAATGAAGGTTGCAAAGTGTTGGGGGCAGTTAAGGGAGTAGTAAAAAATAGAGGATTGGGCATGAATGTAAAGAGAGTTCTATATGAGAAAGTGATTGTACCAACTGTGATGTATGGATCGGAGTTGTGGGGAATGAAAGTGATGGAGAGACAGAAATTGAATGTGTTTGAGATGAAATGTCTGAGGAGTATGGCTGGTGTATCTCGAGTAGATAGGGTTAGGAACGAAGTGGTGAGGGTGAGAACGGGTGTAAGAAATGAGTTAGCGGCTAGAGTGGATATGAATGTGTTGAGGTGGTTTGGCCATGTTGAGAGAATGGAAAATGGCTGTCTGCTAAAGAAGGTGATGAATGCAAGAGTTGATGGGAGAAGTACAAGAGGAAGGCCAAGGTTTGGGTGGATGGATGGTGTGAAGAAAGCTCTGGGTGATAGGAGGATAGATGTGAGAGAGGCAAGAGAGCGTGCTAGAAATAGGAATGAATGGCGAGCGATTGTGACGCAGTTCCGGTAGGCCCTGCTGCTTCCTCCGGTGCCTTAGATGACCGCGGAGGTAGCAGCAGTAGGGGACTCAGCAGTATGAAGCTTCATCTGTGGTGGAACTGTGGGAGGTTGGGCTGTGGCACCCTAGCAGTACCAGCTGAACTCGGCTGAGTCCCTGGTTAGGCTGGAGGAACGTAGAGAGTAGAGGTCCCCTTTTTGTTTTGTTTCTTGTTGTTGTCGGCTACCCCCCAAAATTGGGGGAAGTGCCTTTGGTATATGTATGATGTATATATATATATATATATATATATATATATATATATATATATATATATATATATATATATATATATATATATATATATATATGTATATAAGTATATCAATATATACATATATATATATATATATATATATATATATATATATATATATATATATATATATATATATATATGTATATATATATATATATATATATATATATATATATATATATATATATATATATATATATATATATATATATTCTTTCATGACACACCATCAGCATTGCCAGATTTATAGCTACTCGATCTCTCACCGCCACTCGACTAAGGAGTAAGGGAGTAGTCATACCCTGGTGAGTTTTTCTCGTGTGCGTGTATATCTATCTAAATACTCCGGATAGCTAGGTTGGTAGCGTCGCAGGCTTCTGTTTCAGAGGTCCCGAGTTCGTGTCCCTACTAAGGCGCGAATAGTGTACTCCCCAGGGTGGTGCTTAGGGGGGGAGGTTAGAGGGGGCTATTGATAGTCCCAGCTGGCTCATGGTCGCCCGCGGAGATGATGAAGGTCGTCTCAGGGGAGACCGGCCACTTTAACTTAACTTTTAAATATTTAACCATAATTTTTGACGTGACGTTATGCTAGTTCTTATGTGAGGGAAACTAAAATATAGTAAACTGCTAAAAACAAACCATGATTTTAATGGAGAATTCTCCGCATAAATCTAGTGTTCTCAGCCGTATTTCAGTAAAATACAGGTGACCGTAATTTTTACCCTACTTTGTTATTTTATTTTACAGGTTGATGACTGTAATATCACTTCTTTATGTCAATATATCTGTTTTTAAAGCGGCAAATGCCTGGCAAAATTTATTCCAGGATTTTTACCGTTTTTTACGACAAATTTTAACAATGCAGATAAATAGATTATTGTGTTAATATATTCACGATGATGAAAAATTCTTCAACTGAAAAAATGTAAAGGTTTTCTGCTTATATAAGTTTCGCTGGAAAAGGTAATAGTTTCAGGTCGGCCGGGGAATCGAAACATAGTCCAAGAAATTGGTACAATGGTATACAATCTTTCTATCTAAATGGTATGTCACTGTTGTGCCAGTTTCTCGGACCAGGGTTCGATTCCCCGGTCGATCCCCCTTGGGTCTCTG